>NW_022639530.1:1276342-1279202 GCF_010583005.1 Odontomachus brunneus | reverse complement strand
TTACCTAGCCTTTCTGGAGCTTAGAGTTTTTGTTAGAGCCGTTGCCCAAGTATTGTTATTATCGATTATTCGATCATCATTATTTCCTTATTATCGTTAACAATGAATAACAATAACTGGATAATAGCGATAATAACTGATTAAAAACTAAGTAAAGAAATTGTCGTAACAGTACGCCCGAGTTACTTTCCTATGCGTAATAGCAATAATTAAACAATAACCGAATAAATTAAATAACAATCAAATAAAGAAATAATAATCCTCGAATATTAAATAGATGATAATAATATCTGATCGGCATTGAGGAACTCGTTCGCGACGTTTCTGTATCTGACAAGTAAAAAGGAAACGCAGTAATTACCTGTCGCAGTAAAGCCCGCAACACCTGCTCGCGTGAAGAGTACGCGTCTTGTGGTGTCTTAATTATCGTCTTAATTGTCGCGGAATCATAACGCAGTATTAAAAATCGGCGGAGAATAATCTAGAAAATAACGCCCAATGAGTTCGCCTTGATGGTGAGAGTGTCATTGTGTAACGCTCAAGCACGTGCTCACGTGCTCAAGCACGCATGTTTACATGACCCGACCGCGCGGCCCCCCAAGCGCCGTTTAGTCAGCGGCATGAGCCGGCCGTTACGACAGTCCGTTTACTTAGCCTTTGCGAAGCCTAGAGTTTTTGTTACAGCCGTTATCTAGGTATTGTTATTACCGATTATTCGATCATCGTTATTCCGTTATTATCCATTCGCGAATATTATCATACAATTGTCGAGCAGATATTATTATCACTATTATTTAATATTCGAGCATTATTATTTCTTTATTTGATTATTATTTAATTTACTCGGTTATTATTTAATTATTGCTATTACGCATAGGAAAGCAACTCGGGCATGTCGTTACGACGATTTCTTTACGATTTCTTCGTCTATGTTCAATTATTATCGCCGTTGCAATAAACAGTTGCGTGAGAAACTGTATTTATATATATATATATATATATATATATATATATATATATATATATATATATATATACACTCTGAATATTCGGACATTATGAAAAGTGCGATAAAAATACGGTGCTATCTCGAAAAATATCCGTAAATTAATTTTTTGCACTACTTTATCATAGTTGTCAAAAAACCTAACCGTATGTAATCGTAAACTTTTCTGCAAACTTTTCGTATCTATTTTGGCATCGAAACTAAATTCTGAAAATGTAATAGTGATCTTTGAAATTTTCCTAATTGAAATATCCACAGTTTCGGTATCTACGACCTGCAAAATGTTTGTATTAAACAAATATTGCACTAACTGACAACTCAAAATTTAAATTTAAACATATTTTTTTCGTTTTCGTCATATATTGAGCAATGCTCTAATTTATTTTTGCATGCACTTCTGTTGTGTAAAAGCGTTTGTAATTCTGTGCAAGCAACAAAACGTAAACTTTGCAGAAAAAAGTCAATGTTATGTCGGTAAAGTTTTCATGTCCGGCATCTTCTTAAGCGAGTCGATGTTAATGAGAAGTGTAATAGACGCCGCGACAAGCATCGGCTGTGTGTATCAAAAATCAAGATTACTTTCTAATAATGTACTCACGATACATCTCGACGATCACACATCGCTATTTCGACACTCTCGATACTTATTTTCGCACCAGGCTCACTTTCGATAGATAAAAGATGCGTAGAACGCGGAGCGATGTCGATCGCCATGTGTCAGTGGTGGCTGCTCGTCGCGGAAATATCGATATCCAAGATGGTCGCGCAATCACCGACGCAGTGCCGAAAGTACGCGCCAAAACGTGAACGATATCGCGGTTCGACAAGGACGCGCTCTAGTAGCTACGTCACTCTCACTTTCGCTGACGGACCGATCGCGCGAGATCCGACGTCGCGTATATCTCTAGCATCATTTTCTTTCTCTTTTCCTCGGATTATCATCGCGATTCTAACTCCTCGTTAATAAATTCCACGATCGTCCGATTCTACTACTATTTGAGTGAGTCGATGTTAATGAGAACTACAACAGACACCGCGACAAGCACCGACTGTGTATATCGAAAATCAAGGGGATTGCTTTCTAATAACGTACTCACGATATATCTCGACGGTCGCACATCGCTATTTCGGCACTCTCGACACTTATTTCAGCGCCAGGCTCACTTTCGACAGATAAAAGATGCGTAAAACGCGGAGCGATGTTGATCGTGATGTGTCAGTGCAGGCTGCTCGTCACGAAAAGATCGATGTACAAGACGGCCGCGCAATCGACGTCGCAAAGTGCCGAAAGTGTACACTGCGGCGTGTACGGTGGCGCGCTTGTACAGGCTCATACTCAGGTATTATTATCATTATCATTTATTATTCGAGTATTACTGTTTTAGAACAAGTATAATAATATCTGCTCGACAATTGTGTGATAATAGCCGCGAGCGGATAATAATAATAAACGAATAACTGAATAACGATGATCGAATAATCGGTAATAACAATGAATAATAATAACTGGGCAACGACAATAATAACTGATTAAAGAACAGATAAAGAAATTGTCGTAATGGCACGCTCGAGTTGCTTCCCTATGTAATAGCAATAATTAAATAATAACTGAATAAATTAGATAATAATCGTATAAAGAAGTAATAATACTCAAATATTAAATAATAGTCCTAATAATATCTGTTCGACAATTGTGTGATAATATCCGCGAGTGGATAATAACGAAATAATGATGATCGAATAATCGGTAATAACAATATCTAGGCAACGGCTCTAACAAAAACTCTAAGCTCCAGACAGGCTAGATAAACAAACTCTCGTAACGGCCGCTCAGGCCGTTGACTTATTGGCGCT
>NW_022639530.1:1224680-1276332 GCF_010583005.1 Odontomachus brunneus | reverse complement strand
GCGCGCGTTACGCCATAACGCTCTCAGCCGCCGAGGCGATAGCATCGCGGAAGTTGCCGCGTTATTTTCTAAATTATTTCGCGCCGATTTTTAATATCGCATTTTTACTTTCTCACAATTAAGGCAATAATTAACATGATTTGAGACGCGTACTTATCACACGAGCAGGTGTTGTGGGCTTTACCGCAGCGGGTAATTACCGCGTTTTATTTACTTTTTTACTTGTTAGATAGAGAAACATCGCGATCGAGTTCCTCAATGCAGAACAAATATTATCATCTTCCATTTATTATTCGAGTATTATTATTTCTTTACACGGTTGTCACTTAACTATTTTTATTACGTGTTGGAAAGCAACTCGAGCGTGCCGTTACGACGACTTCCTTATCTCGTCTTGCTGTCGTGTGTAATTAATTGATACTACCGAACATTATTATACGGTTGTCGATCAGATATTGTTATCATCATCTTTTAATTAATTGGTTATTATTACTTCTTTCGGCTATCGTTTAATTATCTCTTATTGTGCATTGGGAAGGAACTCGAACGTGCCGTTACAATTTCTTTTCCTCGTTTCGCTGTTGCATATAACTAATTAATACTAAATTATTAAATTAATACTAAATTACTAAATGAAATTAAATTTCTGTCACAGAGATCCAGTAGAGCAGACGCAATCACGCGACTCTAGAGGATGCGATGCCTGGAGGATGCTGCGCCGGAGGATCCGGCTCGGGCCTGGCAGAGTTGGCGCGAAGGTGAGTGTCATTAATTTGAATTTATAATTCTGATAAATCCGATAAAACTGGAAATTTTCTTGTTTGAAATCGAGTTCCTTAATGTTTATCCATTGTCGTGTGTAATACTAAATTAAATCTGCTTTCTGTTGCAGAGACGAAACCGACCGAGTCTTAGTTTAGGCGACCAGACTACCAGCCGACTCTTAGGGGCTGCTGCGCCGGAGGATCTGGCTCAGGCCGTGCGGGGTTAGCTCGAAGGTGAGTTTCATTAATTAATATTTGTAATTAGAAATTCGACAAGATTGATAATTCTCTTGCTCGAAATCAAGATAATTTGAATCGAATTAAAGTTCGCGTTAAATCGTAATTACACGCGGAAAATTTTTTCTGAGTAACGTCATCACTTGAAAAATTTTGATTTATTCTGATTAAGAAATTTATTTGCAACATTGAGAAAAAGGAAAATGGAATATTTCAAATGTAAATGCATTTCAAAAAATTCTTCCAGCGTGAAAAATATCGCGTTTATTTTTTTTTAATCCTTCAAACTTCTTCACTCAAATCGTCATCAATGCACGAATCTAATCGGCAAAATCGCATTTTTCTGTTCCAGAAACGAAAGCGGAATGTAGCTACCCTGATCGGCGGTTTGGTGAGTTAAAACAAGAAAATATATAATAGAAAGATAAAAAGTCTTTCGATGTAGTGCATGCTTCGAATCAATGCGATTTACTTTGTTGTAGTTGTAGTATATGTACGTGCCGTCCAATAAAAATCACACTGCTCGAAACAATTAAAAGATCGCTTTTTTAAATAATAATATTAGTGACAATGCATATTTTACATAAATTTGGCAAATTAATTTTCAAATACTTTTCTCCCAATGTATATATATTTAAAAATTGATTAACATAGATGATTGATTGGTCGACGATTTTTGTCGGAAGAAATTTTAATTAATCAAACACTATCTCCAATACTATCTGGTAGATGTTTAATTATTGAATATACACTCTGAACATTCAAAATTTTGTAAATTTATTCAATTTTATTGAATGCGATCTTCTAAGTGTCTTGAGCAGTCAGCAAACGCGCAAAGAAATTGCGCCAACGCGCAAAGAGATTGCGCCACAGAAAATACGCAATCATATCACCCGCGTCATAAGTCTTCTGCCGATCGTTAATTTTTTCAATTTTCTCTTTCGCGTGAGCTTGAATCGCGATTACATTTCATAAAGTAGAGTTTGTGATTCGTTATTAAGTAAAATTTGATATCGTGCGGCACCTGCGCGGAGTGATCTAACGTGATTATATAAACTGTTCGCAAAATTAATTTCACGATCGTCGGAAAATTTTCAGGCTTCAATTTTTCACTTAGAGTTAGAGTTTCCTAACGCGGAACACAATAGAGACAATACTAGCGAGCGTTGATCCTTCGCGAAAAACGCGATGTACACAAGTCAGAAATGCGAGTCGTTGTTTGTTTACTTACGCGCCGCACGACAAGTTTCATTCAACAAAGAGAGACGTCTCACGCGGTAACATTTTTTTCGCGTGAATTTTGAACAGAATCTTTATCTCTATCGTCACAATTGTCATACTTTTTTATTTTTTATTTACGCTTGCTTTCGCGATTATTAACTTGACAGATTTGCTAATTTCACCGAATCGTATTTGCGGGCGAGTCGCGAGCGAACTTCGTAGAAATATTGCGGAATTGTTATCCGCAAAAGCATTGCGGAATTGTCTTCGCAAAAGTATTACGGAGCTATTATCCGCTAAAATATTGCGAAATTATCTTCGCAAAAGTATTGCGGAGTTGTTATCCGCAAAAACATTGCGGAATTGTCTCCACAAAAGTATTGCGGAGCTGTTATCCGCAAAAATATTGCGGAGCTGTATTGCAGGCTACTACGCTGCACTATCGAAACGTTACATTAGGAATATTCTATGTCGTACGTGAGCATTTCGCACAGAAAATTTCACCTACGCGTCGAAAGATTTCGCGAGGTCGGCCTTCGCGTCGCGTGTTTCCTTCGCTCGCGTATTTCGTTTTCTTCGTAAGCGATACACTACAACTCGATCGAACCTGTCGCACATACTCGTCGTTTATCCGAAAGGCCGACATTTCCTCGTAGACACAGTTCGCAACTCGGAGTGTATCCCCTAAGAGAGACGGATTTTTTCGTGAAACCTCCGTTAGATTACCGCGGTCGGGAGTGAATTACAGGCGACGTGGGACGCGAGGACCATTGCAGTGTCAGGTGCAGCGAGAGGATGTCTGGTGGACCCTGGACACCGTGGGACCACGTGCAATGGTGAGCGCTCAATTTAGACGCTCATATAGTAGACACAAAGCGTCACTTTACGTAGATTGCATGCACGTAGACGTAAATCGCATTGGGTCCGGTGGGAAGTAAAGTAAGAATTGGAATTTGCAATTCGCCGGAGTTACGTAGGAATGATCCAACCAAAGAATTTAGCTCTGAGATTTTCACGATAGTTCAACGAGTTAAGCATTTCGATTTCTTTAAGAGTACTGGCTAGCGCAATCCTTAGAAAAATGTGTAAAGAGACGCGACTGGTAAAAATTAAAAAAACTGTTTCTTAACTCATTTCAAGCATCTATAAAGCTTGAAATTTTTTGTTTGGTTTAAAAAGATGTGAATGGAGTATCCATTGATAAAAGTTTATAATTTTTTGAATTGGGTCATTCTTGCATAACAATAGCCAATTAAAATTACGATTCGGCAGGCTTCCTTCTCGTCGGATTATTTCTTGATGATATATTAAACTGATATATTTCAACATGTCATTTATATGTTTATATGTTTTATATATGTTATATATGCTTTTTTATGCTCTATATTCGTTTTATATATATCCAATGTATGTATATCTATATATACTGTTTGCTTGATATACTTTATAACTTGTTATAAAGTATTATATACGATTTCTTCGGATATATTTTCTTATGCATACGCGTTTGTTGTCGACATGACGACAATTAAATATTGACAAATTAAAGACAACAAATGAAATTATTAACCTGAGACTCGAACCGAAATGTTTCGATTACCCGCTAAATTGTTAAGCCGAAATTCGGACCCGAGTGTTTTGAGATTCCACTAAACCATTAAGCCGAAATTCGAATCGATGTGTTTTGAGAATTCGCTAAATTATTAAACCGGGATTCGAACCGACGAGTTTTGTGTTTCCGCAAAATTACTAAGCCGAATTAGTTAATCATGGCATAATTTTTTAAAGTTTCTTAAAGAAATTTTCGCGTTTGCAAAGTTTTATTTTCGAAACTGACGTGATGTGTGCGTATTTCGCTCTACATCGTCCCTTGGATGACAATGTGCCTTAATGTCACTCTATTCCCTCAGTAATATGCCCAAAATCTTGAAAATAATTTCTCAATATCTCAAAGTCGCGCCCATAACGTTAGATCCATCGTAGTAATATATTCGGATTCTCGCGCATGCGCAGTGATATCCATCCTCTGCATGAGTCAAAACTCGGTCATGTTACTTCAGGTTAGGTCATATAGTGTTAGCATGTAGTGCAAATTCTGGGATAATATTTTACAATTTTTTGAAGTAATTTTCGCTTTCGCAAAGATGTATTTTCGAAAATAACATGAAGTTGGACTATACGCTTTACATTGTCTCCCGGACCGCATTGTGTGTTAATGTCACTCTACTCCCTCAGTAACACGCCTAGAATCTTGCAAATAGTTTTCCTATATTCCAAATCGGCGATCATAACATTGGATCGTAGCGTCGTAGGAACATCGGATTCTCGCACATGGGCCGAAAGTCGGTCATGTTACTGCAAGTTATTTAAGTTATTTAGGTCATATAGTGTTAGCATCTAGAGCACATTTTGGGATAATTTTTAACAGTGGTTTAAAAGAATTTTCGCGTTTGCAAAGATGTATTGCCGTAAATAACGTAAAGTGTGCGTATTTCGCTTTGCATCGTCTATTGGATGACAATGTGTGTTAGTGTCACTCTACTCCCTCAGTAACACGCTCAGAATTTTGAAAATAATTTTCCAATAGCTTAAATTCGATCATATTACTGTAGGTTATTTAGGTCATATAGTGTTAGCATCTAGAACACATTCTGGGATATCTTACACTTTTTTTAAGTAATTTTCGCATTCGCAAAGATGTTTTTTTCGAAAATGCTGTGAAGTTTAACTGTTTCGCTCTGCATCGTCTCCCGCATCACGTGGGATGCTCCGCTTCATTTTCGCACGTACTTTCACTATGCAAAAGGGTTTTTCATTCGACGGAGGTAGAAAGAAGTAATCTTTGCAGAAATGTTCCATGTCGTGATAGTAACTGTTCTTTATCGTTTTCGTCTCATATTGAGAGATGTTTCGCTTCATTTTCGCACATATTTTCACCATGCAAAAGAGTTTTCATTGGACGGAGGTAGAAATAAGTAAACTTTGCAGAAAGGTTCCATGTCGTGATAGTAACTGTTTCTTATCGTTTTCATCTTATATTGAGAGATACTCCGCTTTATTTTCGCACGTACTTTCACCATAAAAGGGTTTTCGTTCTACGGAAATAGAAATAAATAAACTTTGCAGAAAGATTCCATGTTGTTATAGTAACTGTTCTTCATCATTTTCGTCTCATATTGTGGAAGCTTCGCTTCATTTTCGCATGTATTTTCACCATGTAAAAGGGTTTTTAATTTTGTCAAATCAGTACGAGACAATAGTTTTGCAAATATATTCGGTATCACGTCAACGGCATTTCCCAACAAATTATACTGTGTGTTGACTTGACAAAATTAAAAATGCTTTTGTATAGTAAAAGTACATGCATAAATGAAATAGAGCAGTCTTGCCTCAAAGATGAAAACGTTGTGGAATTATTGCTAATGTGACACTGATTTCATTTTTCCAAAATTACAGCATATTGGCTGCTCCAATACGCTTTATATGATAAAATTTCATGCGAAAATAAAGTTTAACATTGATCAATGCGAAATAAAAATGATATCTCAAATTGCCGTTGCTAATTATATTGAAATCTCAAATAATAGGTAACAAATTTTCCAAAAAATTGTTTGCAAACTACGCTTGTGCCTACAATACACTTCTCTAAAAACTTTAGTAAAGGTGAAAGAAACTTGTGCCACCTCCGATGGGCTTGACTTTGATGGGCTTTTTTTATTATAGAGGTCATCCTTCTATATGAACGTTCTGAACGTTTTAGCCGTCGCTCGTTGTTCGTTAAAAAGTTATTAATAAAAGAATTTGCATAAAATGAATGTAATTTTTAGAAGTCGTATATACAAAAACATCAAATTTGTAGGCTAGAAAGATGCTTGTTACACACACACACGCACTCACTGCTCGCCTGCACACGCGCCACCCGCTCGCCCTGGCGGGCTCGCCGTGTGTGCGTGTGTTCTTATTATATTTAAAGATTTATAAATAGAATGATATTTCTCCCACACATTAATTTATACAGTGTCGCAAAATTACGTGGATAATTGTTAAACCATCTAAATATAATAAGAACACATACATACACCCGGGTGGGCGGGCGAGCGCGCGTGCAGGCGAGCAGTACGTGTGTGTGCGTGCGTGCGTATGCAACTGAATGTAACACAGCTTCCAAATTTTCAATGCATTTGTATGAATTTCTCAATATAACATACGACTCCTTGCTTTTTTAAAGAAAGAATACATTAAATATATGAACAAATACTTTATTGATGAGTTGGTGTGACAGAAATATTATACAAAATGTAAAATATAATAATTTATAATTAGAATGAGCTATGTAATGCAATGTAGAATCGTGGTTACACCGCAATGCATCGTGGTTTGCACGAGCTCATATTAGTTTGTCATATTAGTTTACCTCGCAAGATATATACTCAGATACTATATCACGCAGTTACACACATAGCACATAATCTTAACTGATAATTTTTCAAAACTTCTTTTGTTCATAACTTTTTAACAAACAATGAGCGACAGCTATAACTTTTTTATTATTACTCAGGACTATGTCCTTAACAACGTATGTCAAAATCAGGCTGATCGGAGGTGGCATCTGTTTTCTTCACCTTTATCAAAATTCTTTCTTTGATCCAGTACACAAGTAGTTTGAAGAATTCATCAGAAAAGTAGCAAGAGTATATTTTTGAGAGAATATCGACAACGTAGCATTCACATTTACGTAAAGTCTATGTGTAAGAAAATTTAAATGACAACGTAGCACATACACTTGCATAATATCTGTGAAAAGACGATAGCGGTATCATGTTAGCGCTTATTTGACGATTGTCTTTATTCCATAAATATCTATGTGCGCATAAATTCGATATCGTCGGTAAATGATGATAACGTTTTCTACTTTTTGATGATCGATCTACATTATTAACGCTTATCAATTTCGTCGCTCGCTTCGGCATCCCCTTAACGCGCGCGTAATTTGTTCAATAAATACAATATTTTGAAGACGCCTGACGACCAATTTTGTCGATCCAACTATTTTTTTTTCAATGGAAGGCAAGATTCCAAGAAATAGTGACCATTTCTGCGAGCTTGTCTCGACAGTTTGTTCGTTTCGTGTAACCCCCGGATTAGTCCGTATCTAAGCAAGAAACTACCTTTTGTCCTACCTGTTCCACTTTCTTCAACGCCTGTTCGCTGGGCATTCAGTTATGCACGCTATTCTTTAATGGTTTTATAAGCCAGTATATAATTCTTATTAACTCGCTCACCTTAGACGACGGATACGCGGGAAGGAAAGAGGCCGCCGCGCGTTCCCGTAAATTTTAATTATTTCGCTACGGAAACGAAGCGAGGCATGCGAACGCGCGTGGAGTTTTTTAAAGCAACCTCCGCTTTAAAATTCGCAAGTACCTACCGGGACTCCGAAAGTACGTCGCATATATCTCTGCTTATGCCGACATTAATTACATTTATTACGACTTTGCGCTTATTCGCGAGACGCGAGCGTAAAAATGACGCGGGCGGGTAAGCGCGGCGACGGAACGTATATTTATCGAAGATTAATTAGGTATGTTAATGGAGATATGAAACACACCGCGCGATGCGCGGCGTCCTGCAGTTTTATACAGTTGCAGCTGTGGGATTCCGTTAATGCCATTCCGACCTACAATAGTCGCCGCAGCGCGAAAAATTTTAATGAACAAAAACTCCCCGGGCGGCAAACAACGGATGCAAAACGCTACTGCATAAAAATCCGGCCGTCATGAAATTGCAATCAACTGGAAGTTCCTGATTTTTATACAATCCGGCGTAATGAACATTACGATCCAACGAATCGTTTGCCTAACAAAATTATCGTCGTTCACTCGCTCACTCGTCTGTGATGTAATACATAATTCCGTCCCAAATCGCGTATGTAATTTGCGGGAACTAACTGTGGAACGAGCGCGTTGGAAGTAACTCCAATGTAATATAAGAAAGAGCCAAGAAACTTTTTCTCTCAACTCTCGACTTCTTCTTTCCGAATTGCGACCAATTCGCATCCATCAACATGGCTAAAGCTTCCGGACCACACCAGTGAATCTCTCTATAGTATATCTTCCGAGCCTCTCAATGAAAAAGGGGAGACAAACTACGCGAGCAAGAAACAATCATCGTGTGCTCGACGTGGGAATGTGTTTTTTCCTACTGTCAAAGTCTATCTTACATCTTAACAAATTGTCTTGAAAATGACAAATATCTAATGGCGAATTTGATTGGAAGCACCATTAATAGACACCAGTGCACACTAAAACCGTCTTAACGGGACTAGAACTGTTTCATCTTCCGAAAATGAAGTAAAATTCGAATAACGATTGTCGACGAACGAATAAACATACATAAAGTTTGTTTTTTTTTTTTTAGTTTTTATACATACTTTTAGAAATATAATAAATGGTAGAAATTCAAGAAATATTAATAATTGAGTGAGATATTGTTAAATTAAAAAAACGTTGTTTTTGCGTTTTTGCCACGATTCCGGGAAAACGGGTTGGAATTTTTAATGCGCCAAGCGTCGTTTTGTAGATGAGATTTCCCTCTATAGATCGAACCGAAATGAAACTAAAAATCTCAAAAATTAGAGAATTAGCGGACAAAGAACCAAAAATGTTTCAAAATTCAAGTTATTTATTGTTAAAACGGTACTAAAAAATTAATTCTCATATGCAAACTTCAGTTCAATCTGTGCAGTCTTTATCTTTAATTAGAAAACAAAAATCAAGTCGATATCTTTAACTTTTCTTGAGTTATTGGAAAAAGAGTGAAAAATGCTGTTTTAAAAAATAAACGACCGACTGCTTCTACTACCGATCGACCGATTGTTCTCGTCTTCATTGTTGTTACTCTTATATTTGTGACCTCCACACGCCTATAGTCTTTGTTTCCGATATTATTATTTCTAAGTTTTCGAACCGTTGTTACTATTTATCAGTTTGTTTTAAATAAACAATATCTACATTTCTTACGCTACATGATTGCGCTCCGCCGGCCGCGCACCGCCTCATATTTTTCGCTTCCCTAAACTCAATATTGCGAATATCGAGGTTCTCTTTGCGCCAAAATGTTCTTAAAGAATTGTACTAAACGATTACGTAAAAACCCAAAAGTCGATTTTTTTAAGATCATTTCAAACTGTTCTAGTCCCTTTAAATTCGCCTCCGAATTGTTCCGTAACCAGTGCAACGATTTGTATAGTATTTGAAGATGAATATAAAACGATTTTAAATATAAGATAAAACTCTATAAATACAGCTGAAATATTAGAATGGATTATAAATTGACTTGTGTGCACTGATTCGCACTGGAGATCCTAGAATACAAAGTCTAGATAATTCGTACCAAAGCCCCAAAAAATAGCGTGCATGTATTGCAGATGAGTAAATGATAACAGAAGTATTACTATTAGTTTTAGTTAGTCTTATTATACTACTCCTATGTATTAGTTCTGATACGCCCTTTTCACCTTATTTTAAATTGTTACAGTAATTTTTACTATAAAATGCTCTGCCTGCTTGCAAGTTACCCAGTTAGACATGGACTAAAACTCTTGTCATTATATACTAGTATGTAGTACGTAAAAGTATGTATAAAAACTAAAAAAAAACAAACCTTGTGTTTATTCGTTCGTCGACAATCGCTATTCGAATTTCACTTCATTTTTGAAAGATGAAGCCGTTTTAGTCCCCTAAAGGGGATGCTGAAATCGATGACAAACTCGAACAGTGTCGATAATGTAGAGACGATCGTCACTAACATAATCACGCTATCCTTTTTGTATTTCTTGTATATACAGAACTTACATGAATGTTGCTTTGTTTTACCATATTCAACGGAAAACCTAACCATATATGTGTGGGAATCTTTCTGCAAACTTTTTCGATATTTTTAAGCTTCCAAATGTATATGCAAAGGTAGAGCAATGTTTTTCAAAATTTTTCTATTTGGAACATCCACACTTTTAATATATATAAGCTGCAGAACTTTTGGATTAGGCAAATATTACGCTAACTGACAGTTTGAGATTTTACATTAAAAATTTTTTGTTCGTTTTTGTCACATATAGCAATGCTCCTATTTATTTTTGTACGTACTTTTATTCAAAACATTTGTAATTCTGTGTAACCAATACGAAGTAAGCTTTGCAGAAAAATGTCAGTGTTCTGTCGGTAGAGTTTTCAGCTTCAGTATCCTCTTAAGACGGTCTTAGTGTGCACTAGTGTCCATTAGTGGTGCCAATCGAATTCGCCATTAGATATTTGTCATTTTCAAGACAATTTGTTAAGATGTAAGATAGACTTTGACAGTAAGAAAAAACAGATTTTCACGTCGAGCACACGACGATTGTTTCTTGTTCGCGTAGTTTGCCTCCCTTTCTTCATTGAGAGACTCGAAAGATATACCATAGAGAGACTCACTGGTGTGGTCCGGAAGCTTTAGCCATGTTGATGGATGCGAATTGGTCGCAATTCGGAAAGAAGAAGTCGAGAGTTGAAAGAAAAAGTTCCTTGGCTAAAACTTTGACGAAGAATGATCTGGAATCAAACAAGTTATCTCCACAAGATTAAAAGATATTCCACAGTTGAAAAAGGTACGGTGATTCGCACGTCTGTGAAAATGGCACCACCTTTTTAAAAAAATCGCTTGTAAATAATGTCCTTGAAACTCAACACGACTTTTTATTCAATCAATGGCTTCTAAATCGCTGTACCATTCAGCATATTCGTAAAAACATTTGGCAATATGTACTACATCGTGTGTCTCCCTTCTTGTGAATTCCATTGCGCGAGCTGAGTGAAGAGCTTGCGACGTTGAAATTAAGCGATGTGTCGTTTCACTTCACGAATGCTGCAGTAGTATTTGCGCAATTCTGTAAAACTCGGTGAATGCAGCGGCGCGGAATTGAATCGCGCGTCGTTTTTCGTGCACGCGTTTTACGAGGTCGCCAGTCGTTTATTCGTTAGCATAGCGTAAGTGCTCTCAATAAGAGGCGCGCGAGGAGAGTGAGCTTTTTTTAAAGAGATTTTTCGACCGCGGTAAAGATTGATGAGATGATCGACGGACTGCATGAGATTCCCGAGAAATAAAAGATTATCCCAAGGCGTTCGGCGCATTTCTCGTGTGAAAACGTGGAATATGCAAAGTACAGTGTGCAAAGTGTGTCCTCCACAGTCCATAGTATTCTTCGGTGTCGGCGATTTGGACAGCGTTTTCCTTTCGTCGACCTCTTTTGTCGTGATATCGTCGTTATTTTCGTTGGAGCTCATCCCGTTCTCGTTGGCAAGCAAACATACTTATGTGCTGTTATCGTTCTCGTTCACAGATGGGAACGCGGAACAAGAGGCATTTGAAATTTGCGCGGTATGTATCGCACCGACGATATTCGCGGGACGTTTCACGCTTAACGTAAACTTCCGTGGCATTTCGAGCCAGTTAGGTGAATAATAGCGACACTAACCGGTACGATTACATACTTCGGAATAGCGTAAATACCGAGCGACATGTTTGAAAAAGGAGCAAATCCGGTTCCAGCAGTTTACGCCGATGTAAAGGATGACGATCACGAAAAATAAATTGTTCGAAATACGCATCGATGGCTAGTACTATGCAACTTTCCAACGACGTTTAGTTCCACTCGCTACCTGTCTAGAATGCCGACACTGTTTCAAACCGGGGTCTGCAAATGTCAATTTTCTTTTTAATTGGTGCAGTATAGTTTGCATAGCGTAAAATCCGCAACGTAACAATATCCATAATTGTTTAAACAAACGTGACCCCTGAACCGTATGAAACTAGATCGCGTGTACGCGCGTTAAAAAAAATTTTTTTCCCTTACAGTTCTGTCATTTAATTTATACCTTCTGCTCTTGTAAAATACATGTTTAACAACGTGCGTGGGCGAGATACGCCGTCGTCAGTTGCTATTCTAAATATCCGAATGTTGTAACACGATAAAATGTATGTCCCGCACAGGAGGTTCAGCATAAAACACAATAACGCAAAATGCAGTACATATTATAATATCAAACAAAGAGATGGCTCGACAAATATATAATATTAATGTAGTACAAACGTGCGGGATTTTTGTTTTCAGAGCCTGCGATCCGGAGATACCTATACAACCGGGTTTTTCGTTCCATATTTTAGGAATCCCGCTCACGTACGCTGGCTTTACCGGCCAAAAAGGAGATATACGTTTTCTTTTTTTTTCTTTTGCAGCAGTAACTTATTACACCAAGCGAGCCTTTAAAGTCCTCTCTAATCGTTGTACCAACGTGCACGGGATTTTTCTTGTTAGCCAGCGTCGCTGCTACGAGCTTCTAATGAGTCAAACGCGGTGCTCTTCCTTTCGTTCGGCTCGCTTCGCTCAAATCTGCTGCGACAGTCGCAAAGATAATCGCTCCGGGTTAATTTAACGGCTCGATAAAGTCCCGACAAAGTCCGTCCCGGATCCTTTTAACGAATTATCCGAGCCCGATAATCCGGTCCCCGTCAAATCGCACGCGCAACGAAAGCCCGTGTCAATATGAACCGACCGACGTGTGCGATACTTTTCGATCAATTTCTGATCCGGTCGAAGATTCGACTGGAGGGAAGAGGGGATGAGAGAGGTAAGCCTTAAGTCAATAGGCCTAACTCCAAACTGAATGAGTAATTAATCTCTCTCGATCCTCCTATCTGCATAAGCCGAGATTACCGAGTATCTAATGCACGAGACATCGATGAGGCTTAACCGGCCTAAGCCACTACGTACAACAAGACTGCACCTACTTATTCGTCCTGCGCGCGCGTCTATATCTTCGCGGCATATCGTACGACCGAATGCCGCTTACCTTATTTGTTAGCCGTGCCGAATGTACATATTCATACAGCATAATCGTGCTCGAACAAAGTTCCATAAAATATATCACAAACACTCCATCCGATAAGCTTGCTGCACAAGATATACGTGAGCCGCGTACAATCTCGCGTACATAAGTCATTCTCCACGTAATTCCTGATATTTACATGGCGAACGCGTATTTTCGTTCGCATACAAACTGTTCGCGAAGAAATATTGCCGAAAACTATTTGCTACCGAGACTCGTAGACGAGTCCACAAAATGAGAAACATACATTTACATTGCGATAACGATGTGCGCGAGATTATGTATCCAAATAATGTAACGTTCTCGTACAGTTCCTCCGGCGTTTCCTGTCGCAACACCGAAACCGCCCGAATTAGTGTGCGAACAAAATTGTTTCCGCGCAATTTTTATTTCTCTTCATTATCGCGCGCGCGTGCGCGCGGAACGATGTGTGAGACGTATGTTACGCGGAGGAAATTTCGAATATATCGTTACCGTCCCTGCAATATTACGTTTCACCGAGTTATACGATCTATAGACAGAGAGAAACAGAGAGAGAGAGAGAGAGAGAGAGGGAGGGAGGGAGGATGAGAGAGAGAGAGAGAGAGAGGGAGAGAAAGAGAGGGAGGGAGGGAGGTAAAGGGTTAAATGTGTTATCGCCGCAATTTCCTGCTAGTCATCGTGCCCGGAAAATCAGACGATGAATACGCGCCGCGCGCGATAATAAAACGCAACGTAACGCTACGCGTCAACGACGCTGGCGACCGTAAAGTGCGCGCACTCTCTGCCGCGCATTCGCAACAAATAGCCGGCAATCGTAGCGACACCGGTATCATTTAAACCATAGACCAACATTCCGCCCTTTCAACTCTTTTGTATCGCGGTATGCGTTCGCGTGTCAGCGGAAAGGCGACGTACGTTTCGCGGCGCTCATTGTTTCCCGTCCATAAATGCCAGCGATGACACGACGTGCCGTTTCGCGCGCGCGCGCACCATCCACCATCGCGATTCATCACATATCAAACGCTCATTTATTTTTCGCGCATTTTTACGGGGCCACTGTGCGAACACACACGCGTCCGATCGTTCGCGCGTCACCCTTGTAAATTGCTGTACTCTCTAAAGTACAATCACTGTACTAAAATACAGTACAATCACTGTGTTCCTTCACTGCTAACATAGCAAATGCCAGCATAGCGATCTGTGAAATCTCGTTGAAAAAATCAATTAATAATAGATTGTTCTTGCACAACATTTGATACTTGTAACTACAATCACATACAGAAATAATCGAGAAAATTACTTTTTCAATTAAATTCTACTATTACATTAATGATAAATTGTATGTATGTTACTACTACCATTTTACTACAATAAGTATAGTTGGAGCAATAAGTATAGTTTTGAACATTAATTTTTGCAAATAAGCAAGTTTTATAAGGTATTCCATTATGCTCCGCATAAACAGCATTATGAGGTTAATGCACGCTTTCAATAAAACAATAATTTCGTCCTTTTAATCTATTCTTTTGCAATAAAACTTGTGTTCTTATAGTAGATATTCCAAAAAATATTTTAGTAAAACCTAGTTGATTTATTTATTTTAATATGTTTATATTATTTATTTTTAATATGTTAGAACTTGCTTAAATATTACTGTGCACATTATGCCCCGGGTTTCCCTATTTTTACTGATTCGCTTTAAGAAAGTACAGATGAGGTGCTTGTGCGATGAGATTAGAGGTTGCGAGAAGCGGCATGAAGTGAAAGATTTACCGTTGGGGGAGCGCGGTGTGATTCACACGTATCGCGTATCCGCGCTTTGCGCTAGAAAGACATTCGTTTCGAAAGTTAGCTGAATATATGTGTATCGTTACAATATTTTAGTTAACTGCCAATGTTGGTCCGACGGCGACGCCACGTCGGAGGAATAAATGCATCGTAACAGCGACGAATCACGTAACCGAAATGCGAAATACGAGCAGATCGTGTCTAATCTGACAGGACGCGCCACGCGTGCGAATTCGAATATGTCTTTTCGAGCCGTTATTGTCGCTGTGCACGGCCGCTATCACGACGGCCTGTAAATTCCGGGCGAGCCCATCTAACTCACCGGACCCGACTCGCGCGCACCAGCTGCGTACTCTTAAATCCACGAAAAACCATACGCGGCCGCGAACGTGGGCTCGCGGGGGTGGCAAGGGCGCGAGGGCAGTATTAATTTCCCGGTGGCGATCGTGTGCGGTTGCGCGCGGTTCGGCGTAGCGGGCCTCTGTTTCGCCATGCGTGAAATTGCAACTGCCACGCCATATCGGGTGTGCGTATTCGGCCGAAATTTTAATTTCGTATTTCCACCTGACGTGACATCGACGGCGGCGGCGGCGGCGGCACGCGCAAAAAGGGAATTATCACTTGGCGATTAAGCCGAGATCCCGGGGTTGCGAGTGGGATTAATATCCTGCGACTAATTGCGCCCTCGCGCCCGGGAGCTTAGACGAACACAATCGCTAGCTAGTCCCGGCGCTTGTCGCGAGGATCGAGTTCTTCCGCGAGGAGAAATCGACGGGACGAGCGCAACGACGCATCATTACGCTATTTCGCGCGTCCTATCGGATTCCGCGCAGCTTCTTGCAGCATAAAGGCTCTGCGGCGCGCCGCCACAAACGATTCCCCCCTTCGTTGGAACCTGCATTGAATTACGAGGACGGTCTCTGTACTCGCGGTTGCTCTCTGTTCAAGAGCAGATGAAGTCAGCATAAGCTCTCAACATGACTCGTCGTAAGATTACATTCAATTTGTACGACGAAAGGCAACGGGATTGATTGATCGATCCACATTGATTGCGCACATTGCACCTCGATTGAATTCTCTCTTTCGCTTGCCTTGTAAGATTTGCTCGGGAATTCGCCTGCAATTCGCGTGACATAAGGTCAGGACCACAAGTCTAGACTATGTGGATCAGAACGAAAATAAGTATAGACGTAGCTTAAATTATGGGAGTATCGTTAACCCTAACACGGGATCGTGTCTGAATCATCCAAGACCCTTTTGAGGGTATCGTCGACTCAGGCTGATTGAATCAAACTCAAGTGCGGTCGGATATATCGGATCAACTATTTATTAGTTCGTGACATTTTACTACCTTCTCTATTGGGTTGATCCATAAGTTTGTGCGAAATTTTAAACAAAATTGAAATGCATTTCACTCTTGTTAAAACCAATTTTAATCAATAACATACACGCTATTCTGCTCGACAATCTTTTGCCACCTTTCACATAATTTCATAATTCCCCTCTCGTAAAACTCTTGTGTTTTTCCGGCGGAGAAACGTTCCAAGTAATTTTTCATATCTTCTAAGGAAGAGAAGTTTATACTCTATCCTCTTACGATTTACTGACATCAGGATTTGATGGCAATTAAGAAACATTATCAAGAATTATTGGAACGAAAATATACTAGGCTATTGCTGGACACTAATGTGCAAAACCGTCAAGGAAGTTCTGTAATAAGCGAAACAGGTCACGAGTAGAAATAGGACAGTTTTTCCCTGTTTTTATCAAGAGTCTATAAGGACAGATCCACTTGAACCCTACACAGAGATGTAACGCTCTTACAAATTAGCATCTAGACTTGTAAATAAAGACTAGATCCTTTCGTATGCTTATTTAAAGCCTGACTGAAATGACGAATTAAGATCCTATTTTCATATATTACTTATATTTTATTTATATTATGTTATTTACATTATATTATTTAAGGTATAATAAATAAATCCTTTCTTAACATAGTTATTACAATCTTTCTTATAATTTTTATCATAATTTTTATTATAATATTTATTATAAAATTTTTCTTATTATATATAATACTTTTATATATAACACTACTATCAATATCAAACATATTTTTTCTCTATTTCTACCTAAAATTTATTCATTTATATTTTCTTTTCAAACTTTCAAAAAATTTATAATACAAAAATTGATAAGAAAAGTCATTTTTATGATATATAGCGAATTTTATATTTAATTTAACAAATTATATAGAAGTGTTGAGCATTAAATTTTTGTTTCTTATGTGACTTTTGATCGGTTTTGCACATTAGTGTCCAGCAATAGCCTAGCATGTTTTCGTTCCAATATCCTTGATAACGTTTCTTAGTTGTCATCAAATTCTGATATGTCAGTAAATCGTAAGAGGATAGAGTTACGTTCTAAGACATTAAAGGAAGTATCAGGAAGCGCTTCGATATCACAACGTTGCTGGGGATGAATTGGTGGCGCGGAAGGTCTTATGAGAACACTAGTAACGGTCAAAGCTGGCGGTTTTTGTGTAGTTGGTTGGTCGCCGTGAATATGTGCCTGCTTGCAACGTGCGTTGCAGTTTTTGTTTTTGAGCGTGAGATAGCTTGCTTGTGTCGTTGTAGTTCCTCGCTATTGTGGTTGTGCTTAGCTTGTGTCGTTGTTTCACACTATTGTGGAACTATTGTGTAGTTGTGCCTCGAAACGGTGTCGTACACGGAAAAAAAAGATTTGATTGAATTAACCAAATATCTGGTCGAATGTGAACGATCCAGAAATTCTAATTGAAGTAACCCGAATTCTGTTTAAGTTAACAAGATTTTTAGGTAGTATAATACAAGATTTTTAGGTAGTATAATACTACACATGTATAATCACTACACATGTCTAGTTATTTAACCAGACATGTCTAGTTAAATAACCAGACATGTTTGGTTAGTCTACCAAAAAACTTGTTAACTTAAACAGAATTCGGGTTACTTCAATCGGAATTTCTGGATCGTTCATATTCGATCAGATATTTGGTTAATTCAATCAAATCTTTTTCTTCCGTGTAGTTGTACAATGCTAATGTAGTCCTGCTTCGAGTGAAGTTACAACGTGTGGCTTTAATTGTTGGAATTGTTGGTTTAAGACACTGTTGGTGTTAAATAATAGTCGTTAAGCGTATCATCTCGTGAGAGCCTAGATAACTTGCATTACAAATTTCTCCAGACGTCATAAACTATTTTGTCTCTTTGAGAGTAAAGACTCATAGCAACACGTGCTTTCTGAGAGCAGAGGCTATGTACATGCATACATGTTCCTTGGAGACAACCTCAAGCTAACGTCTTTTTAGATCAGACATATTCAGTAACGTTCCTTTTGAGATCAGAGGTAACCTACATTAATAGCATTAATTTATATTAAGTAGAGCTCATTCATACAACATGAACACTTTATCGTTCCTTTTATAAGTTTTTATAGTTTGAGTTTGTTTTTATTAGGAGTTTATTCTGATTATATGGATTAATTATTACTTGTAATTGCAAACTTGATATTTAATAAATCTTATATGGCATGAAGCGTTTTTAGGAGCACTTCTATTCTATTAAAATAAGGAATAGATATTATAAATAAGGAATATATTTTGTAAAATTTACTATAAAATGTTTTCCTAACATAATGAAAACGTTCGTCTTGCTCATCACTTGTCGCACCCAAGCTATATAAAATCAAAATGCGCATGTAAAAAAGTAATTTTTTAAGCAACATCCGTGCACATATTTCATTATTATTTTTCAATAGTTCCGCAATAGTTTGCTTGCAGTTGTCGCTTTTTTGTTTCTTGGACAACGCATTGAAATGATGACCACGCTGCCTATCTGTGTAAAATAGTTCTGTAATTATTGCAAAACAAATGCAATGCTCATTTTGGTTATTGATGTCAAGTAATATAAATTTCTGTTCAACGATTTCTCAATGCAACTCCTTTTTCCGGCAATATATCGTCTACAAACATAACAAAAATAGTTTGGATTAATTTTACACACTCTTCTTGACATTTCTACGTGATAATAAAAGAGAAAAAAGAAAGAAATAGGAGAAAAAGGAACCGAATAAGCGGATGAAGCAAAATATCCCAGTTAAACTTTAACAATTTTTATGAAAGTAAAAGAGCATGATATATCGGAAAAAACTCACTACTATCTTCTATTTTAAAAAATAACTACTTTTTTAAACTCTATAACTATTACACCACAAAATATTAAGCTATCAAAACATATACATAGGTGGCTAACTGTATGGAATTATCTTTTTAATATAGTAATTAATGCGAATAGCAACTGGACAAAAATCCGCATAATCAATCCAATATTTCTTTTCCATATTTCTGTTACATCCTGGATGAGAACGCAACCAAATAAATCGTTTATAATAAGCCTCGACCGTACACGCAGGTCGAGTAACAGGTCAGCGGCCAGAATGGTCGCTTTACACGCGCAACGATGTACGGCGAGAGGTTCTTTTTAGGTCAAGGACGCGAGTTCCTTTATCAGGAATAGAACCTAGAACGAATAATCAGAGGGAAAGAGGAAAACAAAATTTAGAATTAGATTAATTAATAGACAACAATTAATTTATTTATTGCGGCTCGTGTTACAATTCAAAGGTTACAATACCAAAAATTATGGGCTACGGGTGTGTGGGTGTGAGAGTGTGCGTGTATGTGTATGCGTGCAGGGAGGGATCGAAGTGCATTGTTTAAGGAGGGGGAGGTGATGATGAAGAGGTAGAGCTAAGAGACGGTGAATCTAACATGGACAAAGGAGGTAGAATATGCTTAAGGAAGTTGGGAGGATTACCCATCCCGAAGAAAGAGACGAGTATCCAATTCATCGGAATTATTGCAACGAAGTGACCAAAGAATGCAACGGTATAGATAACGAGAATAGAATATAAAACTTACTTTCAACGTAGGCTGGGAGTATATACCTTCCTTGATTTAAGTTCGCGATGATCTCTGGTAGGAGGACCCTCAAAGTGAGTGCTTGATCCTGCTATAATTCGTGACCGGATTGCCACGCATTGAGTTTATCGTTCCTCGAGTTACTTCTTTTGAATACAGAACGCGGAAAGTAGAACTTGAATCATTCGATCGTACCGAAATTGAGAAATGTCAGAATAAAAGTTTGGGGTAAGGAGTAAGACTAATGCTCGTTTCTACCAACTTTGATAAACTTAACCGACCGGTTATTCCACGGAATACGGTTATTTAACAGAATTAATCGCTTTTCTCGTCAGTCAGAATTGACAGATGCTATTGGTCAATTTCATTAGAATAACCAGCCGGTTAAGTTAACCAAAGTTGGTAGAAACGGACATAAGAGTGCAAATAAATGTATAATTCGCGGCGCGGAGTCGTGGTATTTAAAGATTATCTTGGGGATCAGGGGTAGTTCTTCCAAAACAGAAGAAAACTTTCTGGAGTAGAGTTTACTCGGATTAGCCAATGATGATTAGAAAATCAGTTTACGATTTCGACAAGTGGATTGGAAGAGCAGAGTTTGGTATAAGCGCGAGACGTTTTCACTTATTAGATGCAATAAGGGATGGAGAGTAATCATATGTGCTCTTTAGCTTATAGTCCGAAAATGAGGAAGAATAAGGAAAACGGTTTTAAGTGCAGCCGTGTGTATTAGGTGTGTAAAAACATGAGCGCAATAAATTGTCTGAGCTATAAAAATGGACATTTACGACTGTAATATTTGCTAGCACATAGAGTTTACTTATAAGTCACGTATTGAGCTTTGTTCTGACGGTCGATTAGATTATCCAAGTTGTCTGGATTTGCGTCGGACCATGTTAGTTTAGAATTTTATATGACTTCAAGTGCGGTGGACGTATAAATATTTTTAATCTTTACGACCGGATATTCTATGAGTTTTATAAATTCTTTGATTATGGAAAACGTAGTTTGCCATATGCGCTCGGACTCGTGATAATTCAGACGGAATAATAAATAAATAGCGTAGAATCCCGTCCCGCAGGACGTAACATTTCACTTTCGCTAAATGCACCTGATGGGATAAACGAGTTGTTATAAGAATAAAAAAGGAGCGATTTAAAATATAACCATTTTTTTCTTTTCTCTCTCTTGCTACTGAATTATATTCGCTCGGTACTCCTGGATTAAATGTTACAAACTGTTGCGTTTCTAAAGATACAAAGAAATTAGATTTATCCGACGATAGCGGGAATTTTGTTTAGAATGTTTCGTGGAGACGCTGGCAGACGAATAGACGTCGGCAATAAAATATTTAATGCTTTAGCAAATACGCGGACTGCACCGCGGCGAAAACGTCGAGTAAGAAAGGACGCCACCATTAATCGCACCCGCATAGAGGTAAAGTCACGACGGTGATATCGTGTGGTTTATTTTCATCGCGTATCACAAAACCGCGAATCCTTTGTGAATCACAGGTACGAATGGGCGGAAAGGCGCGGCAGGAAATGAGAGGAGGAGAGTGTAAAGGCGGGAGAACGGACGAACGAGCGGAACCGCTGAATATTCACGCCGCGGAGATGAATCGAACGGATTCCCCTGAATATTCAACCGTCTATGGCGATGATAAAAATTATTCCGCGCCAGGGAAGAATCGTATTTCAGAGCTGTCGAGGTACTTTCTCGATACCGCAGCGATTTCTCGATGAGCCGACAAGCCGTAGGTAGCTTTCCTAAATTTTACAGAAAATCAATTATCGGTTTTTCAAAGTTAACACGTTTTCCACCCTTGTCCACTTCTTTCGGGAAGAGGCGACCGCAGAGGGAAAATGAATCTCTCGTCGTATGTGAATTGTCTTCGGATCGATATAAGTTATCTCGTCATCTAATTTCGCCGATTATTAAAAGAAGAGAAGAAATAGAAAGCAGCGCGAATTTTTATTTTAAAATTCACCGTAACATCATGTGATATTATAACAAGTAATTTGTCGCAAACGAATCGGAACTCCACGCAAACGTAACTCGTGTTTTCGCAGAGATATTGAAAAATGTATAAAAACCACTCAGTCGACGGATTAAATATATAAGTTTCAATATCGTGTAGACCAGTGTGTCCCGAGCGGAGCAAGCGAAAAATAATTTTCGTTTTGCACAGGAAGCAGAATGACAGAGCGTGTTTGCGATTTTACGTCGGAAGGGGAAAAACCGTCGATATGTTTCTCTAGCCGCGCGGTGTGTATCGGCGGGAATTCATATCGCCAGGAAAGAAAAATATTCCCGTCGCTTCCGTAGTCGCGGTTCAAACTGCCGGTTAGAGACGGCCAGCGTCCACCCCGGAAATTCCGGTGTGGGATTCGGCATGAAATTCCAAAAGCGGAACCTTTCAAGCGCGCGGCGCCACCGGTGGCAGACGAATCCCTCGATCTTCTCTCGAGGCTGATACTTCGGCATATTACGGGGGGAAACTGCGGAACGTTATTTATGTAAAAGGCAGGTAGCGAGGAATTTCTTAACTTTGCCAGCAAATTCCTTTTCTCCCGCCTTTAGCGCTAGAGTAGGCGAGGGTAGCGAGAGAGATATTACTGTGCAATCCGAAATAGCGGCTACAGGCGCGGGCTATGTTTAGCAAATAGATATTCTTCCGTACAACACAGCAGGCACACTGTGTCCCGTATACGCATCTCTCCTTCGCCGCTTAAGTCCCGTATCCATAAAACCGCACGACTACGGCATAACTTGGATATTCAATCCGGCGTGTGGAAGAAAGGTATGCGTGCACGAGAAGCGCGCGATTCTCCGCCGAAATCAAAAACGGTCGACGAACCCTTTCGAAATACAACGGTTGATATCAGCGCGAACGCGTATTTAGTATAAAAACCTAGCGTAAAATATTCTAGTGTATGTCGTGTAGCGCGAGCAAAAGCTGAAGAATATAAGGAAAAAGAAATTGGAATAGATAATTCTAAACTTCCATGCGAGTGCCCCGAAAATTTGAGCGAAGTTATTATGTATTCAGCCGGTGTTGTTGCTACTCCTGCAGATAAGGTTTAATTAAAGATACCCTTGAGGGCTACACGGTTTAGAAGAAAGCTACGGTGAACAAAAGGACCGGGAGAGAACTCGATCGAAACCATCCACTCGTTAGACGAATGCCTCGGGGCTAAGTAACTCGCCGTTATATCGAAGCTGGCAGTTTTCACTCGCTCGTGTCTGCGACGCGCGTCCTCCATCGTGTGCTAAAAGATCGCTAGTACCTCAAGGTATAAGTTCCGATCTATCATAGGTGTAGTAAGCTTTAAGAAATTGACAATCATAATCGAATTATAGAAGAATAATCAATCATGATTGGCTAATTTCTTACGGCTTAAAGCTTACTACACCTATTGTAGATCGGGACTAAGGGTAAATTCGCGCTGATTTTACGACGAGAGACGTTACGGGACGCGACTCGACGCAACATTAAAAAATAAAACGTCTGTCCTGCAGCTAGTGTAAAAATCGTTAAGAGTAAGCCGACGCGTACCTTCCCGTAAAAGGAACGCCCGTATAGCGGTGGAGAAACGCCCGGCGTAACGCGTCCGTCCGATACAAGAAGGTTCTCGTTTGAACTCGTAAACGACGGCGGGTCAACTGATCGCGCGCAAACAACCTAACGGCACGACGTCGACGTCGTTGGCGACAGCGGGATTATGGGCTCTCTCGGCCATAGGGAAGGACCATACTTGCGGGTCTACGTAATCAACTGAATGAGCAAGTGACTCTGGAGGGCCGACCTGGTGTGCGGGTATACCGGCAGCTACGGTTTCGCCCCCTCTCCTACCTTTCCCATCCAGCTCTCTCGGTGCGGTCATCTGAATAAACCATGAGTGTTGCCTTAATGACGAAATCGAAGGTACAAACGGCCGTCCCACCGTGCTCGAATCACTGGCAGCGGTGGATATACACGGCAGAGATAAATTGCAGCAGATCCCTCGCCGCCTCCGAGATCTTATAAGTGCAGCTTGACGCGACGTTATACAGCGCTTATATCGCTCGTTCTTTTTAAATGCCAATTGCCGCGTTATCAGAAAATTTCGGCGCTTTGAGCTAGATTCGAGTGTATCTCACTTCCTTCGTCTGCGCGAGACTGCAAGGTCGGGAGCGACAGGTTTAAGCAAATTAGTTCGGTGTAGAATAAAACGTCCAATAAACCGACACTTTGCCTGTTTTCCTATACTCTTGCGCAGATTTCGTCAAATATTAAGAAGTATAGGATTCAGAAAAATAAACAATAAATAATAATTGATGAATTATTAATAAATAACTAGCGAGAGATCAAGATTCCGGTATTAATTATTTATTAGAATTATTATAAATGAATCATTTTACCCCATAACATTTTACGCGATTATTTGGTACTAATCCAATCGAAATCAAGATGCTACAGTCCACAGGTCGATCGTGTCAAACATCATGTGGAAATTATTAATAAATAATTTATCAATCCCACCTTAATATTTATTGAATCCGCACAAAAAGTGCCGAAAACTGGCAGCGACTGCCGCATAGTAAAGTCAAATAAAATTTCATGTTTTAAAAAAGGCAAAAGCTTCGAGATTTGAACCGATTTCGTTTCCTTTTTAAGTGAAAGATAATGAAATTTAGAACTTTACCGAGTCAGATTTTTGTCTTTCGTTTTTTTTTTTTGTAACACAGGTATCAAAAAGTCAGATTTAGAAATCTTTTTCAATCAGACAATATATAATTCATTTTATATCTCATCTAATTTAACAAAGATATTGATATTCAAATCCTGATTATAAACTTGAAAAAAATCATACACAAGCCTTGATATAGACTTACTAAATCTTACCTTAAATTAAGATCTTTAAAACGCAGTACATGTATCTGGAAGACCTATACAAAATTTCAATCGTTTGTTACATGAAGAAGGAATAAAAAAGGAGGGCTGAAAAGGGAAAAAGAGGTCCCTTTACTATCGATCATTGACTAGTTTCAGCTAGAACCGAAAAGGCACGGACGTAAAATATTTTGTGAGTTTGTGAGACCCATGTGTATTTATGCAACTTTTCTCATGTCGCGGTAAATACACGATAACAGTAATTGTACATATTGTATTAATTTAGTAGAGAAGATGCATGTTTTATTAAAATAAAATTTATTTATATATAGGTTATTTACGTATAACCTATAATATAATACAGTGCTCGGAATTATTTTCATATTCGATTTAATTTTCAGGAGCTACGCCTACTACTTCCACTTGTCAGATCAAGCAATTGACAGTCGCGACTCTCCGCCTCAGAACCGTTGACATTATGGCTGTGTTTGCTTTGGGCGCTTATGCTCTGTAAGCGTCATTCTATCTTCTATCCCGCTTGTAATGAGCGATAAAGATAGAATGACGCTTACAGCGCATAAGCGCTCAAAGCGAACGCAGCCTATAAAGTGCATTTATGAAGTGCCTACCAAAGATGCGTTCATGGAGTGCGCTAATCAGCGTTAACGCGTCATTCAATCTTTATTGCATATCTAATGAGCAATAAAGATGGAATAACGTTAGCACGTTCCTTGAACACACCGCAATGGCTGAAAAAATGTATTGAAACAACTCGATGTATAATATACATTATATAAATCAATAATATACATCAATATAAATATATATAAATTTTTGTCAGTATCATTGAAGTACGTTCGAGGAGCGCGCTATCAATTCTAACATGTTCTATCTTTATCGCTGAATAAATGTACAATGAGAATTGAATGACGTGTTAGTGCTGATCAGCGAACGCTTTCCGAACGCATCTTTGGTAGGCATCTCATAGATGCACCTGATAATGTCAACGGTCCTAAAGCAGAGAGTCGCGATCGTCGATTGCATAGTCCGCCGCGCAGCAAAGGAAATTAGTAGGCGTAGCTCCTGAAAATTGACTCGAATATGACAATAATTCTAAGCACTGATGCAATACTTAAATTATATACTTTATTTAATTATACAGAGTATCCCATTTCAATAGATATATATACGAAAATCTTAGAAATTAAGAAAGATATAAATAGATATTTCCAACAGAAGTCGTAATATATCGAGTCGTAAAATATCGAGAGGAAATTTATTTGATCTTGGAATGACCTCAAAAAACTTTGTCAAGGTCAACTCTAATTTTTTAAATAGAATCATATAGTTTTTTTAAACATAAATCAATTGTTTCAGTCATTTTATGCGCCAGAGTAAAATCATCGGAATACTTTCCGAGATACTTCACATTTTATCCTTATAGAAACTTGATTGAATTAATCAGAATTCAGGATCAACTAGACTGTATAATGAGATATGAACGAATTATATTTTTAGTTAATTAGACAAATTTGGTTACAAACGTTTGATTAAAGTAACCAGACAAGTTTGATTACTTTAATCGAACTAAACAAAATCATATTTGTATTTCTTACTAAAAAGTCCATTACTTTTTTTAACTAAAAGTTGTATTTTAAGATATTGATATGATTAATTTGCTTGAAATTTAATTAATGTTATATTGTTATATTTTGAGAATTCGCCTTTAAGAAATCTGGAACATTCTGTATATACATACACACATATACACAAATATAATATAATTATAATATACACATATATAATAAACATAATTTTGTAAAGAAGAACATTGCTTTATTATATAATCTTGCAAAACACTCTCTTTTATCAAATAGATCAATTTTAGACTTGAATTAATTATAAAAACACATCATATTTTCTTGTTACACAATTATACTTTTTAAAACTTCACAATAGATTATTTCCCGACTGTCCATTTGATCACATTCCTAAAAATCTGAACTTTTATTAGAAAAAAACTTGTTAAAAAATATTGATTTTAACCAAAGTTATGATTTCTCAAAGTTGCATTTGTCTTCTAGACCCATATGGTGTGTTTTAGATTGACGCCGGATGTATCGTGGTTTTGCTTTAGGATCAACTTAATAAACGAAATTATATATTAAAGTAGTACCTAAATTTTAATAAATAAAAACTACTGAATTAAATAAGTCTAAATTATTACTATCAAATTTTTATTATT
Source organism: Odontomachus brunneus (assembly GCF_010583005.1). NCBI lineage: Eukaryota > Metazoa > Arthropoda > Insecta > Hymenoptera > Formicidae > Odontomachus > Odontomachus brunneus. Next base: position 1,249,340 of record NW_022639530.1, on the reverse strand, counting down.
TATTGTTTTGGAAGTAAACAGTTTTGAACTTCCGCATCTATTGAAATTGTTTAATCGAAAAAAATTTCTAAATTTAACTTTTTTGTATATAATTTAGAAGAAGGGAAGTAAAAGACAAAAATATGGCTCAACAAAATTGTATTAAATTTCATTAGCTTCTATTAAAAAAAAAACAAATTATGGAAATTGGTTCAAATCTCGAAACATTTTTTGAAACTAGCCTTTTTGAAAATAGTTTTAATTAAATAGCCTTAACGTAACCTTTTTTGAAACATGAAATACGGGGTCTATTGCTGAAATAGTGTACATTTTCGAAACTTAAAAAGAGATATATGTACAGATAAAATCTGGTGGAAGAAAGATGAGGAATAACTAGTACAGCCAGTTCAGCAATAGAAAACAGACCATTTGACCAATATGTGCCGCAATGACTGCCGGTTACTAGACTTTTCTTTTATACAAATTTTCTGTTACAATCGTAGATTTAATACTGACATTAATTCTCGATTTGAAATATCATCGTATGTGAATTGCAAAATGAAACAAATCTTCTAAAATACAATCAATTCTTCGCTGAAATGCTATGCTTACAATCTGTCTAATAAGACAAACATAAGCGTAATCAGACAAACTTCTGTTAAAAAACCGTTACATACAAAACTTTTGAACGAATAGATAGAACGGCTCTTCCTCTGCGATGCATTGTACAAAGGATTACAGTTATTCCCCGATATTCGCTAGAGAATGATGTATTTAACAATAAGTGCCGTATACGCCAAAAGTTTCGAAACTGTTTCGAAATTGTTGAAAGTTTCTTTTACACATATCCGAAAGGACCGAAAATATTACGGAAAGTGACTGCAAAATATATATAAAAAAGTCAAAAGCGTTTGTGAACAAGTGAATAAAGCGATATGAAACAATAAACACTTGATAATCTGCCAAATTGCGGTAAGACACGCAAAACATCGAAGAAAGAGAATAAACAGATTATATAGTTATTTTCTACAAATACACTATTATCGCTTTATCAAGGACAAGTCAACTTGAAAAAAATTTATATGAAATTTGAAAAATATTATTTTATACTTAAAAGTATTTGAACTTGTCTACACACACAAGTTTCTAACCTCAAATATTGAAACAGAATGAAGGAACTATTTCTCTTTAAAAAACATGTTACAAAAAGAATTGTTTGGGCGCATGATAATATTAATCATGACTAAAAGAATGTTATTTTTTTTTTATGAATCCTCTTTTCGAGCACGAAATATAAATCATTCAAACTTGGTCTACTTCCCTAAGCAAACTTCTCCAGCGAATCGTAAAACACTCGATAAAAGTGTATGTCTGGGACTGCTTTTCAAACCAAGAATTTGAAACTTTATTTCTATTTATAGAGGAATTTAGAATGCTAATAAAATAATTAAAATTTATCAGGAAACATTAACACTATCTGCTGAAAAATGATTTCAAAGTAACAATTAAGATTAAATTTTTCAAGAGGATAACTACCCAAAACATTGTCGTCTTTGCTGCCAATGGAAAGAAAAAAATAACATCGAAACATTAGACTGGTCATCACAATCAATACCAGGTGTAGAAGTATGAAACCGGAATTTTTTTATACAAATAAGACGTCTGTTGTTCGAAAGTGATAAATAATACTTTATGCAAAATAATTTCCACTGTTTTGAACACATTTTTCCCACCTCTCTGGCAGTATATGAATGCCGTGCCAAAAAAACTTTTCATCTTTTGAAGCGAACCAGTTATCTAGCCATTTTTCCACATTTTCATACGAATCGAAGCGTTGGTTAGCGAGAGCGTGTCCTAGCGATGCGAACAGGTGATAATCGGACGGAGCCAAGTCTGGAGAATAAGCCGCATGCGGTAGTAATTCCCAACTGAACGACTCGATCGTTTCCTTGACCCGTTTTGCTGTATGTGATGGGGCATTATCATGGAGCAAAATGACATTGTGTTGCCTTTTTGCATATTCTGGTCGTTTTTTAGTCAATGTTCGATTTAAATCGATCATTTGTTGTTGGTAGCGATTAGTATTGACGGTTTGACCAGGTTTCAGCAGTTCATAGTTCATAGTTCATAGTTCATAGTTCTTCGTTCCTCACGTCAAAATCACCACTTTTGAATTTTTTAAACCACTCGAAACACTGAGATTTACCAAGAGCATATTCACCGTAAGCTTCGACAAGCATTCGATGTGATTCTGCAGCAGTTTTCTTTAAATGATAACAGAAAATCAATGCTGTCCGCAAATCATAGTTAGTAGGCTCGAAACGTGACATGTTTAAGGTTATACAAAAATATACTAGAGAATGAAAGTTGGGGTTATGTTTGTTGACAATATTCGTCAGCTGTTAGGAGAATATAATAGCGCGGCAGTAGCGGTCTTACGGTCACTAAACTGAACGCTGGCACCATTTATAGGGGAATTCCGGTTTCATACTTCTACACCTGGTAAATGTAAATCCTATTGAAAACCTCCGGGGATTCATAAAGATAAAGCTACTTGAAGAAAAAGTATACATGGTGAAACTACTATCTGGTTAATGGACCTAACTCCAAAACCATAGAATAACAACACTATCCCAACAAATTTGTTCAATATAACAATCTTTACTTCGAAAGTATGCTACAAAATTACTAGAAACTATATTTCGAAGATGTCAGATAATAATTGTCAACGGTGATGATTGTATATGTGGATAACTAATTCATATAAAAAAAAACATTATAGAGAGAGAGAGAGAGAGAGATAGTATTGATTGAGTAGTGTATATATGTACTTTATAAAATTTTTTTATAATATCTTAAAAGTTATACTCTTATTAGACAGATTGTATAACTGGTGATTCAATCAGATATATAGCACTATAATTAGTAAAACCTCATGAATCAGTTACTAGTAACAACTATCCCCATTATTAGTGCATTTTGCGAACACAGACAGTGTCATTGCATGCAAGGTATATGGAAACCGTTACTTCCGTCGTCGCAAATGCAGAAACTTGAATCTGATACAACGTATAATGAATTTATTTATTACATAATTTGCAGTAAAATTCTACTTTTAGTAATCGGTGAGAAAATCAGTGAGAAATAGGATGAAACAGTAAAGTAGGAATGTTCTTATAGAATATCAATGATATTCACTGATAATCAATGAATATTCACTGATCATCGAAGAATTAGTTCTTTTACTGATTCAATCAGAAACATTTTTACTGATTTACTTTAAGGGAGAATGAAACTCCTCGCGCAGATAGAATATTTGACGTTTTCAACGAGAAGCGGCCAGAATACAACCCAAATACACTGTATGACGTAACCGGACCTTAATCATACTGCGCGCTTTTCAGAGTCGAAGATGCGCCGCTTGCACTTCAGTTGCAGCGATACGACATGCCGATAATATTTGTCCAATCGATATCTAACGCACGCGCGACAAACATTTGACAATGCCGCGATGTTTAAACAATGCTTATATTTTATCGATGCACATCCATTAGCACATGTTTACGCTCACGGTCACGCTCATAGAAAAAAAATATGCAAACATTTTTGTACAGTGCGTATTTGTAAATTGCCGACGACGATGACGATGACGTAGCTATTCTTTTTTTCAGATAACGTTGCCCGTTGTGTCGAAACACTCCTGCGGAATGTTTTTTATTCGGCACTGGATATCCGGGAACGTAGTCTCTCGAGGATAGACAGTTAACGGAAATCGCAATTAAACGCTGAATTTTATATGACGCTTCTCTCAGTAATTATACCTCGTTCCATTTGTAATTTCCTTAGGTAGCCGGTATTTTATTTAACTACCTTTTAATAGTCGACGACTCGTCCAAGTTAAAGTCCCTGTGATACTCACTAAAATTCACTCGCGCACTGAACTTCCTTTTAACTACGGAATAATTAAAATACTTCAATTAGATGAATTCTTACCTCTCCCCGTCAGATTTCTTTGCTCCGCTCTCTCCTCTCTGCCTCTTAATGCGCGCTCCTTTATATTAAAGCTGATGTAACAAATATTAATCGATCTCGATGTCTTTTACTTCTCACTCGAGCGAGCTTCGCGCAGCGTAGATTGTATAGACGATGATCGTACGATCGAAAATGCACTGGATAAACGTGTCCAATCCGCGACAGTATTCTGGTCCGAAACAATCGGTGTGTTTAATTTGGATGTTTGCCGGATCGATGAGTGAAGCATCGAATTGCTTCAGTCGCACAACCGGCATCATTACTTTGATACCGCCTGCGCGAAGTTAGTGACGCACGCGTATATTGCGAACGAACTCAAACATAATATCCTGAAAAGCACTCGTAACTCCATTTCGCTGAGCTCTACTGTAGCGAGGATATCTCGTACGCGGCTCCTACCGCATGACACCGCAAGTTGCCTTTGGTGTCCTTAGTTTGACAGGTGTTTAATATTACTTGGAAGTTTTGATCTCTACGCATTGCGATATCCATGCTCATGACATACCGACCTGTCCAAATATGTATTAGAATAAATTAATTTGTTACTGAAATATCAAGAGCTGAAACGCACAGATTTTCCCCAAATGGTCAATAGTTCGTATTTTAAAATACAATCAGTATATTCTTCATTGAAATTAATTGTATTTGTAACTGGTGGTTCAGTTATAAGTTTAGCTTCATAAGTTTAGTCAGTAAAATCTCGCTGAAAGAATCAGTTAATAGTAATCATTATTCTTATTATTGATGCATTTTGCGAACAAAAACAATGCCATTACATGCAAAGTTCATGGAAGCTATTAATTCCATCTCGCAAATATATATTGGTATACGTGTATTAAGAGAAAAAGTATATAAGAAATAAAAGATATTTATTCGGTGAGTATTATAATAACACGTTTACTTATATAATTTTTATTAGAATATAAAATATATTTCTTCAAATAAAATAATGTATATTTTGAGATCTAAGAAAATCTCAGTTTTATATGAAAGCAATTTAACCTTTACTGCTCAAATTAATTTCTCATATTTAAAAAATTTTTCATAGGATATTTAAAAATAAAGTACTCAACACATATAAGATGAAATTTTATTTTCCTAATTTTTTATTTTTCCGAAATAGATTTGTAACTCTGAGGTCACGTTAGGTAGCTACTATCGTTGCTAACATATTAAAAAAAAGATAGCTATATTTTGACTTTCACGTTACATCGGTCAAAACGAGAACAACATTTATATTGGAGATAAATAATGATAAAACTGGATTGTGACTAGCAGTAAAGGATTAAATAAAACAATTTCTATTGAAAGAAAAGAATTTAAATTTAAATAAACATGTTGTAATAAGTAAATTTATTATAGAATGTGGGTGTCCATTAAATGGATATTTACTATTTTTTAGATATTATTCTCTTAATGTACAAATAATTTGCGTATTACAGATTTCGTAGTAAAATCTTTCTTTCACTGATTAGACAATCAGAAACATTTTTACTGATTCGCATTTAAAAAGATCTTTTACAATAGAAAATGAAGATTTCAGTCTCCAGTAAAAGAATTCACCACGTAATATATTTTACGTAATTATCTATCCGATACTAATTCAATCAAAGTCGCGATTCTACAATCCATAAGTCGATTATGTCAAGTGTCATGTTGAAATTAATTTCATAATTCACGCGATCGTGCGCTGACAAAAACTTGTGAACCCATCTTCATTAACGTCATGAGAAATAAACAAATCATGACTGATTTGTAAGAAGCTGGACTTTTAAGAGAGAGATGAACATTCATCGCGATATCTGATTTAACGATCGCGTAATGCGGTATTGGTGGCTATGCCGAGCTAAGTGAGGGAAACGACTGGTGATGACGAATGAGGGGTGCGAGGAGCAAAGCTCGTATCGGAGATGGACAGAGAAGAGTCGCCAGACGAAACTGTATCGCCCACGAGTCGATGGTTGCGCGGTTGCTTTTCAGGGGATGGAAAAATAACCGTGGCGACGTCACAAGCAGTACGCGGCGGCAATCTTCGAGGATAACCCGCGTGTCGATGTCACGACCGGACCGAGTTGTAAACGCCTTTTCCCACTCATCGAAAAGCGCTTGTCACCCCCGCACTACCTCTCCTGCGGAATACGCGTTACAGAGAACAACGAGGCGTCATGGGCGGATTTTATTGACGTCCTCTTGAATTCTTCCCCGGCTTTTCTACCAGCGTCATAATGCGAAATGTCGGGTACTCGGTGCACTCATATCGCGGTCTTCCTCGTCGCATTTCCGACAGCCGCTATATCCAGGCAGCCTCATAATGTTCACATGACAGGAACTAGAGGGAAACGCCGCGGATACTTGCACACATCGTGGCCGCGCCGTTCTCGACAACTTGAATTAATAAATATGTGTCAATACGAGAACGTTTGGCACATCGCATCGTTAAAAATACGATTTGTTGCCAGCGAGAACATATTAGTGTACAATTCTCTAGATATCGAAGAATTTCCCGTCGTTATCAGTAGTTGAAGTTACTCATGAGTACATATAACTCGTCTATTGAAATTCTTATGAACGACTGTTATACTATAGTATAGTTCACGAATCATTACAACACGTGGTTTTCTTGAAAAGACTATTAACATAGGTGATATTAACATAGATTCATATCAAGTAGTGTTTCCAAGAATTTTAGAAAAAAAACAGAAAAAAAGGAAAAATTTGTTTTTTTTTTTAGTTTTTTCATCGAGCATAGAGAAATTCATTTCAATTTATTCAAGTACTTACTTGAAAATAATTAAATCTCTATCCATATATATATACAGAGTGTCCCGAAACTACCGCATGCTATTTTAATGGCAGATTCTTTAAAACATTTTAAAACGAAAACTTTCATACAAAAATGTCGAGGCTATAATAGTTTTCAAATGGAAAGTGATTATATTTCACCAATAACAATAGCAAGTGATAAAGGTATCACACGCCGTATAGAATAGTGGATATCTTCATGATAATAATTGATCGACAGTTTGACAGATTAAGTTGAAATATGTTATTTTTATTTGAATCATATTTAAGGGGATGCTGGAGTCGATGACGAACTCTAACAATGTCGATAATGCAGAAACGATCGTCACTAACATAATCACGCTATCCTTTTCGTATTTCTTGTATATAGAGAACTTACATGAATGTGTGTTGCTTTGTTTTATCATATTCAACGGAAAACCTAACCATATATGTGTAGAAACCTTTCTGCAAACTTTTTCAATATTCTTAAGCTTCCAAATGCAAATGCAAAGGTAGAGCTATGTTCTTCAAAATTTTTCTGCTTGGAATATCCACACTTTCGGTATGTACAAGCTGTGGAATTTTTGGATTAGGCAAATATTACACTAACTGACAGTTTAAAATTTTACATTAAAAATTTTTTGTTCGTTTTCGTCATATATCGAGTAATGCTCCTATTTATTTTTGCACATACTTTCATTGCGTAAAAGCATTTGTAATCCTGTGTAATCAATACGACGTAAATTTTACAGAAAAATGTCAGTGTTCTGTCAGTAAAGTTTTCAGCTTCAGCATCCCCTTAAGATGTCTTATAACTATTATTCGTATAAAAATGTAATGTGTAGAGAAGCGGCAAAACATATTATCACATAATGTTATTGTAAATTTATATAATAATCATAATATCGTAAAAAAAGTGACATTTATAGGAGCCTTTATCATTTGTCATTTTAGCGTATCTAAGCGCGCGAAATCTCAGCCCCGTCATTAGTAAAATATAATCGCTTCCCATTTGAAAACTATTATAACTTCGACATTTTTGTATAAAAGTTTTCGTTTTGAAATGTTCTAAAGAATGTCATTAAAATAGCATGCGGTAGTTTTGGGACACCCTGTATACATATATACATTATTTAAATTTTATAAAAAATTTTATTTTTGTATATATATAAGGATTTTATTTATTCCCTATGGAGTTACAATTACATAAAATCTTACAATTCACTCTATTCTTTTCGCACGCTCCTACCCGCCACACACACCTCACTCCCTCCTCCGTCCTCTCCCTCCTCCTCCTCTTATAACTAACTTAAAAACTATCTTAAAACTAACTTAATCTAACTTACTACTACCTTACAAACTAACTTATCTATTAATTTACAAATTTTTTAATTCGCCCATCCTTCTCCTTCCGTTTTCTTTTCTCTCTTTCTCTCTCTCTCTCTCTGTCTCTCTCTCTCTCTCTCTCTCTCTCTCTCTCTCTCTCTCTCTCTCTCTCTCTCCCAATTTTATTTTTGTATATATTTATAAAAAAATTTTTATATATTACTATTATATTTATTTTATACATTAAATTTGTATATATTTACAAAAAATTTTCACAAAAAATTTTTCTGCCAACAATCACGTAAAATTTCTAAATATTAATGAAAAATAATCAGCGCACCATGTGCGCGCGCGCGCGTGCGATGCCATGGGACAAAAATGGCATGACTGCCTCTTAGCGACAATAGCTATTGGCTCTGAAGGCGTAATAACGACATGAGCGATGCGGAAACAATTGTTTTTCGATATATCGCCAGCGTGTTGTACGCATGTCGCTAAAAGTCAGTCATACCTAAGTCATTTTCGATAAGACAGAGCTCGTCCTACAGCATCGCATTAATTCGCGCTAGTTTGCACTAGTTTTTTAATCTCGATAAGTAGGCTATTTAAATAAATTTCCTGACTCTTCAGTTTAAGTTGAAAGATGTAAAATGTGAATATGGTTGTAAGAACACACCCATATGGTTGTAATAACAGATATCTGGGTATGTTCTTACGTTTGAAAACGTTTCTGAAACAAATGCAAATGCAAATGATTATAAAATGTTATATACGTTTAGAAATTGTATATGAAATCAATATGTGCTAGAGAATTTACGTTTGCCTTAAGAAATAACTATACAGTTTTTATTTTGTCAAAAATCAATTTTTTCTAAAAAGTGATTTTTTCGGAAAAAAGCATGCTTTTTTCATATTTTCTAGCGAGTTCAATATTTCTCCGAAAAAAATAATATTAATATCAAGTTTACAGGATAATGGAAAATCGTTTGATTTGATAGATAATTTGAAGTTATCGCGTTTTATCATTGTATTTTCTTTGACATATAACAAAGCTCTAAACATGAAAATTTGAAGCTGTATCATAAAAAATATAGATCATGATATTTTCTACTAGCGCACGTGTTCGCACACAAAAAAGCGAATAACATTAAAAATTAATATCGACTTTGTCTCAACGATAAATTTTTTTTAATAAACACAAAAACCCGATATTTAGCTTCTGGATATGTAAAAAATTTGTATCTCAATATCTGGTCAATACAGAGAGAGGCAAAAAACAAAAAACATCAAACACGATACTGCGTTCGAAAATTCGATTTCCTTCCGTGACCTGTCTACATAAATAATGGTTTGAAATCGTGAAACTTCTCAAATTATAAGGCTGTTGTATACGGCGGGTGGCGTTTCGGAGCAACTGGCGGTTAATGCGCAATTTATTAAGATGCATGGCCTACTTAGTCGATACGGAAACAAGAGATGGCAAAACGAGCAGTCGGGGAGAACTTATCGCCGCCTGTTGCCGGAAACAGCGTGCTTTTAAATATATTTCAAAACGAGGCGATTTATGATACCGACAGATTTACGAGACTGTCCAACTCGTCCGTTTTAACGATTTTATATCCAGCGCGATGGTACTTATCGTAAAGAGCCAACCATCGTATTAATCATAATGGCTGCTGTTTCGGTCGAGTAAAATATATCGCAAATTAAAAGTAGATATTAATGATAAAAGCAGGCGAATGTATCTCGTTATCATTCACCATGCGAATTTTATGTTAGTGATGCGCTCTATATAAATATAAAATCTAAAGTAAAAGCAGATATTAATGCGCTTGACAATTTTAGAGGAAATACTGAAAGGATGATAAATAAAATGGATCGATTTTGGCTTAAAAAGTACAACAAGTTATAATAAGTATTTAGCAATCGAAAAGATTACATGTATAGTAAGTTATACATGTAATCTTTTTGATCGTTTAATACAATGATTTAAATAATTTTTATCTGTCTAAACTTTTCGTGAGAAAGTGATCAAAATTCGCCTTAAAAAGATCGAAAGAAATTTTTTAGTAATAATTTGTTTAGTGAGGATTTTGTTCCAATTACTTAATTACTTATATTACAGTTTAGTTTTTTGTAACTTTCTTCACTGAAAAAATGAAGGAAACTTTTCAAAATGGAACAGTTCGAAGATGCTGAATCTAACATAGCGAAATCAATATGATACAAAAGATAGTCAATTTATATTAAGATAGTCATGCAAAGAATTTTGACTTTTATCAGATGTATATATATCTGCATATATTGTGCAGTTTTAAATATGTTAAAGTAACTAATGAATAAATTAATGGATTTCCATACTATTTTATACTAGAGGTTTTACTAAAAAAACTTTTTAAACGTAAATTTAGCATTTTTAAGTGTTTTACTTTAAAATGTTTCTTTAGTTTTAATGAAAAATTTGTGAAACTAAACTTAATATAAATAATTAAATAATTGGAACAAAATCGTCACTAATCGAATTATTATTAAAAGTGACTTATTTCAACTTCTTTAAGGCGAACATTGATTACTTTCTCACAATTTTAGATGGATAAAAATGGTATCATCGTGTTTAATGACTAAAAAAAAACGTAAGATTACAACTTATGTTACACTTGTTAAATCAAAATTCATTTTTACATCGTTTTTTATTTTAATTCACACGGAGAAGGCTGAGCTTGGATCATCTTTTGATTAAGAAATCAAAAGCTCAGCATTTGTTTAGAAGATTTACGTCCCGCGAATTTATCTTTGGCATTGAATTAACGAGGCCACGAAATCGTATTAGTCACTACAGATCCGATGAAGAACTCCTTCTTAGCAAGTTACACGGAAATCGACGTATATTACTTGTACGATACGCCTGAATATAAAAAAGTACTCGTACAGGAGTACAGAACTGTAACGGAGGCGGCCATAGCTTTACCGTTCCTAGACTTAGAACAATTTGTATGGGATGGTTCTGTCGTCTTGAGTCGTGAGGTTTTCAAACACCCGGAGATGAAGAAGTTATATGCAGCTGATAGCAACGAACACTTGACGCGGTTGTCGTAGCGCAAGGCAACACCCCGTCAATGAATGCTTTCGCGTACAGATTTAAAGCTCCTCTTATAGGTAAGAAAAACGCTAGACGGGTTTAAATCATCAAGTTACAATGCACGCGCACGTGATTCGCTCTAAGTATAGCCAATGCGTATTTAAAACAATTCCTTATTATTTAAAACAATTCCTTATTTTTACTAAAGAAGTTTTTTAGTGCAAATAGTGTGCTTATCTAGAAAACATTGCTTATCTGGACAATATAAGTGCGTTTTACGTGTCGCACAAAATAGTTAGCTGAGACCGTTGAAACAATGTGGACTAAAATGAATATATTTTTGGTAATCGCGTTATTATGTGTAATAGTGCAACATAATGTGATTTATGCGAAAAGAATATTGTTTATAGCGAACACGCCAGCATATAGCCATCAAATAAGCTATCGTAGTTTATCTTTGGCATTGAATAAACGAGGCCACGAAATCGTATTAGTCACTACAAATCCGATGAAGAACTCCTCCTTAGCAAATTACACGGAAATCGACATACATCACTTGTACGATACGCCTGAATATCAAAAAGTACTAGTACACGAGTACAGATCTGTAACGGAGGCGGCCATAGTTTTATCGTTCCTGGACTTAGAACAATTTATATGGGATTGTTCTGTCGTCTTGAGTCGCGAGGTTTTCAAACACCCGGAGATGAAGAAGTTGTATGCAGCTGATAGCAACGAACACTTTGACGCAGTTATCGTAGCGCAAGGCAACACCCCGTCAATGAATGCTTTCGCGTACAGATTTAAGGCTCCTCTTATAGGTAAGAAAAACGCTAGACGAATTTAAATCATCAAGTTACAATACACGCGCACGTGATTCGCTCTAAGTATAATTACTGCTCTTTTTATTCGTACGTCCGACAAGACAACTAACGAAAACTAACATGACACACAGGTATCTCGAGCCTAGACGTGTTCAATCAAATACGCTTTATGCACGGAGGTTTGATCCTACCTTCGCATCGTTCCAATTGGCAATCTAATATACAACATATCATTCTGGAAAGCAACATATCATTCTGGAAACGTCTCGTCAACTTTTACGAAGTATGGATGCAAATTTACAATTGGATGAACGTACGTATTCCCTCAGAGGATGCTCTTGTGAAGGAATACTTAGGAAAGGACATGCCATCTGTCTTAGACATAACGAGAAACATGAGCGTGTATTTCGTAAACAAGTGCTCGATGGTTTCGATCCCTAGACAGGAACAACCAAATGTCATCTTTTACCACAGTATTCATATCGATGCGGTACCGCCTCCACTGCCAAAAGTATGTGTTATCTTTACGATGCTTTCATACGAAATTCAATTTAGAGTCGCGCAAATTCCTATCTGTAACCGTAAAGATAGTGTCACGCAATACATAATTTCATGCTTTCTGACATGCACGCTGACTAGCACGGTTTAGGCAGCTCAGTTTACTGCATGAATCGCTATCGTGCATTGGATGGTCCATGCAATAAATAATTGAGTTGTTTACAGCGTGCCGATTAGCATGCGCGTCAGAAGACAAGAAATCATGCAACGTAGTTCGATCTTATTATATTCGATAGGAGTTGAAACAGATGCTCGACGAAGCGAGTGATGGATTCATTTACGTCAGCTTGGGGACCAATGTCAGGTGGGAAGATATGCCAAGGAGCACACTCGAAAATTTCATCGAAGCGTTCACCTCGCTACAATGGAAGATCTTGTGGAAAATTAATCCCGACCTATTACCCAAGAAGTATGAAAACATATTTGTGTCGAAATGGTTTCCCCAACAAAGTATCCTCGGTAATGACACGCAAGGGCGCACAGATCGCTGACGGCATTCCCGCACTTTGTAACTTCTTCTTATTACTAATTGGCTCTGTAATTTATGCTCATTTTTTCCTCCGCAGCTCACCCGAATATCAAGCTGTTTATTTATCAAGGCGGTATTCAAAGTACCGAGGAGGCCATCTATCACGGAGTTCCGCTTATAGGATGTCCTATTTTGTGGGATCAAAAATATCAAGTGTTAAATGTTGAGAGAATAGGTATCGGTATATATCTCAACTATAAGAATTTTTCAAAAGAAAACGTCGTGGCTGCTGTGAACGAAATCATAAACAACAAAAGGTACTGTATTATTTTGTAAATTATATTTTCGTGATAAACCCCTTCTTTACGTATGCGTGCGCGATAATACGTAACAAAAATCTTTGAATAAAAGAAAGTAGGGTGATATGACGCACAATTCGAAAAAGTGAAATAAATCGTAGTAAATCAATAATAAAAAACGAATACCATGTTTAATATCCTTATAATATGTAGTTTCAATAAATAAGATAAAGTTAAGTTCCAAACTACAGGTATATGAAAAAATTAAGGAAATAAAAATCGTTGCTTTTGTGGCATATAACCCATGTAGAAACATAATATAACGCTTGAGGCTGGGAGATATGACGAATTAAATTGATTTATAAGAAATTACAGGTTTACAACATACATATTTTATTTTTGTCAAAAAACTGATTAATATTTATTATTTTATAAAAGATTTATTGTTTTTATTGAATAATATATTTCAACAAATAAAAAATGTTCCTCAATATATTAGTAAAATATAACAGAACTTTTATTATTTATCTTAACGAACGAATTATATTAATATACTATTTACTTTTATAATAATAAGTAAAATGTTATAATAATAATAATAATAACAATAACAATAATAATAATAACAATAATAATAACAAATTAATGTTTTTCTTTCAATAAAAATCCTAAGTCTAATATTAATCATATATAACATAAAAAATAAAATAAAACTATTTAGTTTAGTTGTTTTTTAAGAAAAAAATTAAAAACTTAGAAATAAAGAAATATTTATTTAATTTAAGCTTAAGATCACAAGTATCATTTTATTCCCATTTATCTCTGTTTTCCTTAATTTTTATTTTTCAGTTTTTTTTTCTTTGCTTTTCTTGCATGCGTTGATACCGCGTCGCTATGTCGGTAACAGTGATCGCGTTAATAAGCGTTGTTACATTTCCTCCAATAATCTTTCAATGTCTAGCTATCATAGCATATTAGTGTTATCCACACCGTTTCCCTCTATACTGGAAATCTAGACATTGCGTCATATCTCCCGCTGTGTCATATCACCCCACTTTTCCTTATATAAAAAGATATTTTGAAAGTTTACTACAAATAAATCAACAGTACTGTCTGACTGTATTAACGAGATCTATGAAATTGTTTTAATTGGTATTTTATTTATATTTTGATTGACGATCACACGTATCGCGATGTATATATATGACATGCATGCTTCTAGATACAAAGAACAGGTAAAAGACCTGAGTGAAATTTACAAGGATATACCTTATGATAGCATTCAAAATGCGATATGGTGGGTCGAATACACGATGCGTCACAACGGAGTGACTAGGCTGCAAGATAAGATCTACGACGAGCCGTGGTACCAACGATACGACTGGGACATCATCAGTTTCCTCGCCATATCCGTTTTTACAACGTTCCTTATTTCTTTTTACGCGCTATTTCAGATTTTACGTTTTATTTGTGATCGTTATCGAATTCTCTGCAGGGATTTACAGTATTATTCCAAATTGAAAAACCAATAAACTCTTTACACTTTAGTTGCAATAATTTAAAAAAAAAAAAATATATATATATATATATATATATATATATATATATATAATAAAAGTTATGTATTATATTTCGGAAATTGCAATAGTCTTTGAGTTATTAATTAAAACGTCTGAGCTAATGAACACACCGAAGATCGGACACAAGAGAAAAGTATAACTTATCTCTTAAATAACAATGACGATCGGCCGACACGGTCGTACGCTAAGTGAGATGATATTCGCTGATCACCATCGCTATTAACTGATCGTCATTGTTGCTAGATATATTTAAAATATAAGCCATTGTAATTTTCTCTCGTGTCCGACTTATTGCCTCCGGTGCATTCATTTTAAGACATTTTAATTAATAACTCGATGACTATTACAATTTCCAAAAAATGGGACATGACTTTTTTCTTTATTTTGACTCTTTTTATCTTATCTTTTTACCATGTTCGTAACTTTTGAGATATTCTGTATATGTATGTGTGTGTATGTTTTTACGCATAGATACATACATACATACATACATATATTATATACAAAATGTCCTAGAAAAATAATGCCACCATTTCACCATTCGTGAAAGTGTAAATTAAATTAAATTGAGAAAAGAATTCGACCATTTTTCAAGAAATCATATACAATTTTGAGTTATTAATCAAAGAAGATTCGTGAGTGGTTACACGCCATACCGTAGATGAGTTGGAGATGAATAACGATGCCCGCTGTGTTGTACATTAAATCAAATTCAACAAAAATATCCTTTACCATTTTGTAAATAACTACGTAGATTTTTAGTTGTTAATTAAAGAATTATGCGAATTGTGTATTATGCGTCATAATACATAAAACCTCTTTAATTAATAACTAAAAATCTATGTGATCGTTTGCAAAATGGTAGAGGACTTTTTTGTTCAGTTTGGCCTCACACACAAGCACGTCTCGATATATCGATCGAGATTATCGAGTACCAACTATTCCTAAACGCAAAGACAATGTTTTGTACGGCAATATATACCGTATAATATATATCCGTCTAAATAAAACAATTCCGTCTTTTCGCTTAATAATCTTTTTCCGAAATTATATACAGTTCTATGAAAGATAAGCATGCATGCGGCAAAGCTTTTCAGCGATTACGCCGTAGCGCATTCTTGTTAATCTACGATTCTCAATGATTGCTGCTACACGGTTTATCCTTATCTCTTCCACATTTCGTCTGACACTAGAAGTCGAGACTTGGATTTTCACTTGATCTCAGATTTGGTATCATTGGAGGTATTAGAGAGAATTCACACACTTTGGTAGGAAGACAGAAAGCAGAAAGCAAGCCAATCAGAACTCGTGTTGGTGATCAGGTAATAATCGACAGTTTCTGCTTTTCTACAGCGCGAGTTCTGATTGGCTTCTGTCTTTTTGTTTTCTGTTTTCCTGCCAAAATGTGAATTTTTCCTTAATGTCAATTCTGTAACTCCCTAAATCTAAACTCACGGCCAATATCGGGTGGGAATGAAAGAGATTATGCTCTAATAAGAAGACAAAAAATCGTGCATCGTGTAATTCTAACTTTATATTCAAAATTAAGTTCAAGTTGCTACTCTTCACATTATTCGCATTTTTTGTTACACATTACGTTTCTACATTTCTACATTGTATAAATGTTAACTGCTTTACTATTGCAAATATATCAATATTATTACTCACAAATATACTTATCTATATAATGGAAAACGAACTTATCGAAATGGCTTTGAGATGCGTGGGCCAATGAAAAGTCAGTCCCAATAGGAAGAGAGCGAGCGATAAATATTACGCAGTTGAGTTGAACGTAGCATAGGTGTTATCTTTATTTTCCACTACATCTACGATAAAAATTTACCTATTACACGTATTGTTCCAACTCTGCTGAATGAAAACGCATTAAAGCTGTATGTGAAATGTCAATTATAAGATAAAGAAATTAATTTTTTCTCTCTCTAATACGCGTGAGTTTATACAAGAGTAACATAAATATCCAAATACATACTAGTGATTTTCATAAAAACAATGCCATACAAAGTTTTCATATTGTCTCGTTGAATGCGAACTGCCGAAATGAAAATTTTTATACGGATATTTTTGCGCGTGTAAAAATATTATAGTATATAAATATAATATATGGGTCTGTTTTTATGTTGCATTAATTATATGTACATTACGTGCGCGTTATATAAACCGTTCGTGTTCATGTTTATGTAAGAGAAAAGATAAAGGACATATAACAATACATACATAATGATTAGAACGTAGCGTTATCGCACAAAGTAATTGTTATGTATGTTACATGAACCTATTTTTACTTTTAGCATTGTTTTTAGCATTTGTTTTTAGCTTTTACAAAATAATAAAAAATTTATGGAAGCAAGTACAAATAAATAGCACAAATTCTTATATGTCATTGCAGGAAGCCCAAAGTGATATTTAGAACGCGGCAAAATGCGGACACTTGTTCGTGTGATGTGCATTATTTTATGTGTGTGGCTGCTACTGGAGCACAATGTAACGGACGGTAAAAGAATACTCGCGATAGTAATGGCATCTTGGTACAGTCGTCAAGTAATTTACCGATCGTTATTAATGGCCCTAAACAAACGCGGGCATGAGCTTGTCGTGGTGACTTCAAATCCAATGAGAGATCTGACATTAAAGAACTATACGGAAATAGAACTGTCGTTTGCAAACAAGTTATGCGAGCAGTTTAGTGAAGAGACGCGGCCACTGGATCTGTCGATATTTGACTAGTCGATTGTCGACTAAACTAGTGTGGAGATTTATACATAAAATAGACGACACAACATTTAATGAACCAAGATTCGTGAAGCTTTACGGACGCGACAGCAATGAGAAATTCGATGTCGTTATCGTAGAAGCGATAGCCGGCCTATCTCTATTTACTATGGCGCACAGATTCAACGCGCCTCTCATAGGTGAGGTGATATACGTGAATTATGCGTGTACAGAGTGTTTCTTGCAAGTAATGTATACAAGTAGAAAATATAAGTCGAATGCTTTGAATGCACAATAATAGTCGCCGTAAAGTGTAAGATACACGAATTTCTGCTTCCGAGAAATATTCTGATATTATTTTCTGAAAAAAGAAGCTAACATCTATATTAGCTAACATCTATATCTATATTATCTATATTTTGACCTATAAGTTCGTACGGATTTTTGTCTAGTTAGGACTTGCATGTTAGCATTTACACATTAGGAAGATAGTTCCATACAATTAACCATCATATATTATGACATTATAGCTGACATTTTAGAGTATATTTTGTAGTGTAAATGATAGTTTTTAAGAAGTGTTGTTTTTATTGTGGTTTAAAAGACAATAATGTAATAATGAGTTTTTCATGCCGGTGTATCATGCTGTTTTAGTCTAGAAAAATAGAGTTGCTGAGATGTCCTGCTTCACCCATCGATCTTTTACTCGATCTTGACCTTGCCCCCCTTTGATTCTCATCTGTTTCGCTCATTACAGAACTTCCATGACAGTACAAACTTTGCTTCTTTAGAAGATGTGGGAAATCACTTTGAATGTTTTTTTTACCGGAAAAGCGCAGGAGTATTTAGGAGAGGGAAATTACGTGAAATTACGTGAAAGATGGCAAAAGAATGGTGCACATATTATTGATTAAAATTTTTTTTAACAAGAATGAAATATATTTCAATTTTGTTTAAAAACACCGCACGATCTTATAGATCAATCCAATATAATAAGCCCGTTTATGCTAATCTAAATCTAAACTATATCTAAACTAAGGTGGACTAACTTGTTACGTAGGAATCATGTTTGTGGGCATACATAATTACCATCGGTACCTTTTTGGCAGTCCTATAGCTTCGTCGCACATCTCAAATTGGGAATTTATTATTGAAGGAGAACCGACTTCAATCTGGCAAAGGTTATAGTATTTTATTAATACATGGAAATATCGCTATCTTTGGGTGAACACATACGCGAGTGTAGAGCAGGAAATAGTCAAGAAATATCTTGGGAAAGACATGCCAAATATTATCGATATAGCAAAGAATATGAGCATATTGTTGGTCAACGAAAATCCAGCATACACATATGTTAAACCCGAGCAACCGAATGTGATGTTCTTCAGCGGTTTCCACATAAATAAAACGCTGCCACTTTTGTTGAAAGTAGGTAAACTTTGAAACGATTATTATCCCTTTCCGTATCGCGGATCAGACTGCGTTCGGCAATTATTGGTTTTCAAACTCCATTATTTCGTAATAAACTTGCACAATAAATTTAAATTGATGACAAGGACTTAAGACGATTCCTGGACGACGCGACGGAGGCATTTATTTATGCGAGTCTCGGGAGCATCACGAGCTGGAGCATTTTATCGAAAGAAACGCTGGAGAACTTTGTTCAAGTGTTTTCGAAGTTACCTTATAAAATAGTTTTGAAATCCGAGTCCGATGAGTGGTCGAGTAGAAAGCTCGATAATGTGTTTATCTCGAAATGGTTTCCGCAACAAGGCATACTCGGTAAGATTAAAAGTGCGAAGTCATTACTTTGCAATCGATAATCCTTTTATGTGACGCGCGTTTGCGCTAATTCCTTCGCTCGTGCAGCTCACCCGAATATCAAGCTGTACATCTATCAAAGCGGGCTTTAGAGCACTGAGGAAGCTGTCCATTACGCGGTTCCACTCTTAGGGATTCCCATTATGTTCGATCAGTATGCTCGAGTTCAACGATTGGCCTCGTTAGATGTAGCGATACACCTCAAACTCAACGAATTAACGAGGGAAAATTTCGACGCAGCCATTCGACGAATTCTCACTGATAAAAGGCACGTATACATAGAGAAAAATATTTCTATAATATAAAATAATATATATATATATATATATATATATATATATATATATATATATATGTATGTATGTATGTATGTATGTATGTATATATGTATGTATAATATTTATAATTATTATATTATATATATAATATTAGCTATATATATGAAATTTAAAACAAATATATAACGTATTCCGTATGGTCCGAGATGCCGTACCGAATACGCCGGAGAACAAGTTACGAATTTCACGATTCTATTTAAAATTGCAGCATTAGTCTTTAGCAATTAGCTGGCTTCTCATAGTGCGGTTTTGCACGATATTCACTAAATTCACACGAGACTTAGATTTCAGCAACTAGCTTGCCTCTCTTATATCGTTTTATATCTGCTCTTATTAATAACTCAGCTCAATATTTAAGGCCGTTCGAAACATAATGAATATATGACATACAACACATAAGAATAAATATTGTTGAAACAAAGTTGAACATATATAGAAATCAGAAGAAAAACTTAAAATTCAGTCTAATATTAAGTCAATAGTTCAACATGATTTAGAAATGTAGATACCAACTAGCATTTCAGGCGTGAAATTTCAAAATATACAACTTTCTAAAGGAGATAATGATGATCCTCACCTAATCTTCAATGATTTCGCTAAGGCCATGTGAAGATTAACTTTAATTTTTTTAATAGAATCATATAGTTCTTTTAACATAAATTGATTTTTTTAATTATTCGGTGTAAAAATGTACTGAATTAAAATAATAGAAAAATAAATATTTTTAGAGATATTTTATATTTTATCCTAGTAACTCTTTTTCGTTATAAGATGTAAAATATCTCATAAATTATTTTCTCAACAACCTCACCTTAATATTTTTGAAAATGAAACAACGAAAGGAAAATCGATTAGTAATACTAATTTTTGCACACTGGTTCATCAATAAATCTGCAAAATACAACAGAGTTTTGAAAATATTCTCCTGTTTTTTTCTTAACAATTGATTTCTCCTATTATTCAACTCTTAAAACTATTAAAGTGAGATTGTAGAGAAATGAATATTTTACGAGATATTTCATATCTTATATTATCCGAATAAAATATAAAACATCTCGGAAAGAGTATTCACTTTGCGCTGATTTTATTCAAATATTATATGCAGAATGGTCAAAGGAATTAATTACAAAAGTACATAATTCTATTTAAAAAATAAAAGGAAAACTTTACATGATTTTAGTAAGATCACTGAAAGTCAAATGAGTAGTATCATTACACGTTTCCCTCGAAATCACGTAAATTTTATCTGAAATATTTTATTATAAAAACCTTGTAATTTATAGATATTTGTAAATATTAAAATGAATCATCATATATGATTGAGTATACTTATAAGTATATGTATGAGTATATATTTAAGTACATGTATGAATATATATTTGTGTATACATATTATAGTATATATAGACTTACACTAGTTGCATTAACACGAATAATATAATTCTTAATGAAATAGGATTTATATATTCACATATTAAGGCAAATACAATTTGATAATTCACCGCAGCAAAAAAACGTATAAAACAATTATAAAATCAAATTATAAATAGCGATACATTCCTGATCTATAATTTTTATGTTTCTAAATATAAGTTGATTGATATTTTCACTTATATTTTTTTCCATGAGAGTTGCGATATTTGCAATAATAGTCGAGATATTTTAATTAAAGAAAATTAGTAAATAATTACGCCGGATATAGTAGATGAGCTGTAATAGCGATGTGTGCTGTTGTATGTTTGAACGTTAGGTCAAATTGAACAAAAAAGCTCTTTATCAGTTTGCAAATAACCACGTAGATTTTTAATTATTAATGAAAGAAAATTGTTATACGATTGTGCATGGTAATACACAAATTTTTAATTAATTTCTAATGAATTAATATCTATCTCTTTTAATTGATATTAAAAATTTAATTGATTTAAAAATCTATGTAATAATTTGCAAAATAATAGAGGACTTTTTTGTTCAGTTTGAACTAATGTATAAGTATACAACGGCAGACAGCGCCAATATGGCTCATCTACCATTTCGCGCGTGGTCATTCATCAATCTTCTTTAACTAATATTTCGAGATTTATTGCGAATATCGCAAAATAGTATGGAACTTTTATGTTCAACTTAATTTGTTTTATGTTCTTAAAAATTACAGAGAAGACTCTGAGACACTCTGTATTTTATAAAATACTTGAAACGAGTAATATTTACTTGAATGCAGTATATTTTTATGTATTTTTCTATCTATATAATGACAACGATATAAATTATTGTAATTAGTAACTCTAAGGGGGCTGATTTTTCAATAGCAATTCAAATTTAAATTAGAGTTTAAACTCTGTCGAAACACATTCAAGCACATTGTTAGAGTTTAAATTTGAATCTATGTTTAAACTGTTGTTAAAAAATCGACTTTAAATACATAATTAAATTTTCTATTGTTAAGACAAATCTACGCGCACATTTAATAGATAAAGACGAATTAATTCGTCGAAATTATGTCTATATAATAATCATATCAAGAAATTCTTTTTACTCGTAATACAATTAGAACACTGTTAACAAAGCAAATTGTTGATGTTTATATTTAGTTACAAAGAGAAGATGATATGCTTGAGCTCCATTGCCAAGGATCAACCGAATTACAGCATGGGGAATGCGATATGGTGGATAGAATATACAATGAAACACAAGGAAAGGATGCATTATCTTCGATTTAGTGAGATTGATACATCATGGTATCAGCGTTATGATATGGATATCATTGCACTGCTTGCTACGACAATATTTATAATAGCGAGCACGATACCGCTGATTATCCTTTGGATATTACGTTTTATTTTTAGACAATTCTGCATTCCGTAAGATTTCCAATCCTGAACTTTCTCGTAGTATGATAGAATAAAACGCGACATCGAAATTAAAGCTATTCCATGAATGACAACTTCGCGTGTATAAAGATATGAAGTTTTTTTTTTTTTAATTTTAGCGAACACAAACCTCCCTCGTTTCTTGGCATCGAGAATCAAGCGGTACAGTAATATCGCGACGTCAAACATATAAAAAACGTTAGTTACAGAAATAACCACTATGTTCATGTCATACAAGACGCGGTATTATTAGCTTTTCTCAAAGTTTTTTGTAAATCTGTTCGATTAAAA
The DNA here is from genome assembly GCF_010583005.1 of Odontomachus brunneus. Taxonomy (NCBI): domain Eukaryota; kingdom Metazoa; phylum Arthropoda; class Insecta; order Hymenoptera; family Formicidae; genus Odontomachus; species Odontomachus brunneus. Next base: position 1,226,363 of record NW_022639530.1, on the reverse strand, counting down.
TATCTTAGGAACTAAAGTAACGTACTTTTTTAATATAATGTGGATGCAAACTTTTGATTACGACCAATCCTATTAAGATCGGTGTGGTCAATACTCGAAATTTTACAGACAAAAACCTCAATTTTTTCAACTTTTTCTGGTTCAGACTTTCAATAGCACATGTACAAACGCACACACTCAACGCGAGTTTATCCCTCAGGCCATAGTCATTTGCAGTGCATATTTACCAGTATATTTGGATAGTGACAAATATATATATTTGGAAATAGTGTCCAAGACCACCTTTCTCAAACTTTGCGAGAGCGTAGAACGAATTGAGGTAAACATAAAAGTTTCATACTGATTTGCAATATTTGCAGTAATAGTCGACAAATTAATTGTAAAAGATTAAGGAAAAGCGGGCGCTAGGTTAAGATGCGTTCGTAGAATACATTACAAACGCCAACACGTTATTTTATCTTTATTGCTCATTAGATGTATGAGAAGAATTGAATGACGCGTCAGTGCTAATCAGCGCGCTCTCCGAATACAACTTTGATAGGCATTTCATATATACACTTTATAATATCAGCGGTTTTGAGATGGAGAGCCGTCAATTGCTTGACTCGCCGCGAAGTAGTAGGTATAACTTCTGAAAATCGCTTTAAATATGAAAATAATTCTGAACTAAGATAGAGGGTGAATAACATGGATAACATATACATAGGATGGATAGAATATTAATATAAATATATTAATTAATAATATAAATATATAAATTAATAATATAAATATTAATATTAATATAAATATATTAATATAAATTATAACATAAAATAAATTATAACGTTAAAACATAGAATATACGTAAATTATAACATATATATAGAGAGTAGAGTGAGTTAAAATTCAACTCGGACACGCCAAGTTTTTGAGGCCCGATATTAAATTTTTCTTCCATTTATTACCTGGATATTTCAGCGTATAGTTATTAATGTTTAGCAAATGTATCTGCGCACACTATAATGTATTTGCGCGCATTTTTTAGAATGAACTGCATTTAATTAACAAAAATAAACGTTAACTTTAGTTATACTCTTAAGGGAATGCTGAAGTCAATGATAAATTCAAATAATGTTGATAACACAGAAACAATTGTCATTAACACAAACACTATCTATCTATATAAACACTAACGCTATCCTTTTCGTGTTTCTTGTATATACAGAACTTACGCAAATGTGTGTTGCTTCATTTTATCATATTAAATTTAATGTTAGGTTATAAGTTATTTCGCGTTAGCGTGGAGAGCACAATCTCGGACAGTTTTTTGGGATTTTTTAAAGAAACATTCGCCTTTGAAAATGTCTATTTTCGAAAATTATGTCAGATATGCTTATTTCGTTCTGTATCGTTTCCGGGGTGACAACGCGTGTTTGTGTGACACTGTAGTCTCAGTAGAGTGCTTTGAAAATAATTTTCCAACATCCCAAAATCGCCGTAATAACGTTAGATCCGTCATAGTAGTGCATACGGATTCTGGCGCATGCACAGTGACACTTATTCAGCGCAAAGGCCGATAGTTGACTATGTAATGTTAGGTTATAAGTTATTTCGCGTTAGCGTGGAGAAAACAATCTCGTACAGTTTTTTGACCTTTTTTAAAGAAACATTCGCCTTTGAAAATGTCTATTTTCGAAAATT
>NW_022639530.1:1223158-1223293 GCF_010583005.1 Odontomachus brunneus | reverse complement strand
TTTTTAGGGTTTTCTAAAAAAACATTCGCCTTTGAAAAGATCTATTTTCTAAAATTATGTCAGATATGCTTATTTCGTTCTGTATCCTTTCCGGGGTGACAACGCGTGTTTGTGTGACTCTGTAGCACACCCAGT
>NW_022639530.1:1221606-1222971 GCF_010583005.1 Odontomachus brunneus | reverse complement strand
TGTTTGTGTGACACTGTAGCACACCCAGTACCTTGAAAATATTTTACCAACATCCCGGAATCACCCCCATAACGTTAATTCCGTCATAGTAGCACATACGAATTCTCGCGCATGCAGAGTTGTACTTATTCTGCTCATAGCCGAAGGTAGGCTGGGTTATGGTAGGTTATAAGTTATTTCGCGTTACCGTACATAGCACTATTTGGGATAGTTTTTTAGGGTTTTCTAAAGAAACATTCGCCTTTGAAAAGGTCTATTTTCGTAAATTACGTCAGATGTGCTTATTTCGTTCTGTATCGTTTCCAGGGTGACTACGCGTGTTTGTGTGACTCTGTAGCACACCCAGTACCTTGAAAATATTTTTCCAACATCCCAGAATCACCCCTATAACGTTAGATCCATTATAGTAGCACATACGGATTCTCGCGCATGCACAGTTGTAGTTATTCTGCTCATAGCCGAAGGTAGGCTGGGTTATGGTAGGTTATAAGTTATTTCGCGTTAGCGTAAAGACCACTATTGCGGATAGTTTTTTACGCATTTCTAAAGAAACATTCGCCTTTGAAAAGGTCTATTTTCGTAAATTACGTCAGATATGCTTATTTCGTTCTGTATCGTTTCAGGGGTGGCAACGCGTATTTGTGTGGCTCTGTAGCACACCCAGTACCTTGAATATATTTTTCCAACATCCCAGAATCACCCCCATAACGTTAGATCCAACATAGTAGCACATACGGATTCTCGCGCATGCACAGTTGTAGTTATTCTGCTCATAGCCGAAGGTAGGCCGGGTTATGGTAGGTTATAAGTTATTTCGCGTTAGCGTACAGAGCACCATTTCGGATAGTTTTTTAGGGTTTTCTAAAGAAACATTCGCCTTTGAAAAGGTCAATTTTCGTAAATTACGTCAGATATTCTTATTTCGTTCTTTATCGTTTCGGGGGTGACAACGCGTGTTTTTGTGACTCTGTAGCACACCCAGTACCTTGAAACTATTTTTCCAACATCCCAGAATCACCCTCATAACGTTAGATCCGTCATAGTAGCACATACGGATTCTCGCGCATGCACAGTTGTAGTTATTCTGCTCATAGCCGAAGGTAGGCTGGGTTATGGTAGGTTATAAGTTATTTCGCGTTGGCGTACAGAGCACTATTTCGGATAGTTTTTTAGGGTTTAAATATGGTGCCAAGTCTTGGCACACCATATTCAAAAATATGACATTTTTTTTGCAGTTCTGATACTCTCTTGAAAAGTTCTAGAGCTCTATGCAACAATTTTAAATAGTCCTGTTCATTAAATACAAAAAAAAAGACTTTCAAAAAAAGGTGCGCTACGTTCTCGCAGCGCACCTAATCAAAAAAA
>NW_022639530.1:1219613-1221254 GCF_010583005.1 Odontomachus brunneus | reverse complement strand
TTTTAAGGAAATAGTTAATTTTACTGATTAAGTGCGCTTCGAGAACTTAGGGCACCTTTTTTTAAAAGTCTATATTTTTGTATTTAATGACCGGAACTATTTAAAATCGTTGCATAGAGCTCTAGAACTTTTCAAGAGAGTATCAAAACTCTAAAAAAAATGTCACATTTTTAAATATGGTGTGCCAAGTCTTGGCACACCATATTCAAAAATATGACATTTTTTTTGCAGTTCTGATACTCTCTTGAAAAGTTCTAGAGCTCTATGCAACGATTTTAAATAGTTCCGGTCATTAAATACAAAAATATAGACTTTTAAAATTGTTGCAAAGAGCTCTAGAACTTTTCAAGAGAGTATCAAAACTCTAAAAAAAATGTCACATTTTTAAATATGGTGTGCCAAGTCTTGGCACACCATATTCAAAAATATGACATTTTTTTTGCAGTTCTGATACTCTCTTGAAAAGTTCTAGAGCTCTATGCAACGATTTTAAATAGTTCCGGTCATTAAATACAAAAATATAGACTTTTAAAATTGTTGCAAAGAGCTCTAGAACTTTTCAAGAGAGTATCAAAACTTTAAAGAAAATGTCACATTTTTAAATATGGTTTGCCAAGTCTTGGCACACCATATTCAAAAATGTGACATTTTTTTTAGAGTTCTGATCCTCTCTTGAAAAGTTTTAGAGCTCTATGCAACAATTTTAAATAGTTCCGGTCATTAAATACAAAAATATAGACTTTTAAAATTGTTGCAAAGAGCTCTAGAACTTTTCAAGAGAGTATCAAAACTCTAAAAAAAATGTCACATTTTTAAATATGGTGTGCCAAGTCTTGGCATAGTTCTGATACTCTCTTGAAAAGTTCTAGAGCTCTATGCAACAATTTTAAATAGTTCCGGTCATTAAATACAAAAATATAGACTTTTAAAATTGTTGCAAAGAGCTCTAGAACTTTTCAAGAGAGTATCAAAACTCTAAAAAAAATGTCACATTTTTAAATATGGTTTGCCAAGTCTTGGCACACCATATTCAAAAATATGACATTTTTTTTGCAGTTCTGATACTCTCTTGAAAAGTTTTAGAGCTCTATGCAACAATTTTATATAGTTCCGATCATTAAATACAAAGAAATAGACTTTCAAAAAAAGGTGCGCTAAGTTCACGCAGCATCGCTATATCACCTCCATAACGTTAACTCCGTCATACTAGCACATACGGATTCTCGCGCATGCACAGTGGTGCTTATTCTGCGCATAGGCCGAAAGTAGGCTATGTTATGATAGGTTATAAGTTATTTCGTGTTAGCGTAGAGAGCACTATTTCGGATAGTTTTTTAGGGTTTTTTAAAGAAACATTCGCCTTTGAAAATGTCTATTTTCGAAAATTACGTCAGATAGTTTATTTCGTTCTGTATTGTTTCCGGGGTGTCAACGGGTGGTTGTGTGACTGTGTAGCATACTCAGTACCTTGAAAATATTTTTCCAACATCTCAAAATCACCCCCATAACATTAGATTTGTCATAGTAGCACATACGGATGCTCGTGCATGCACAGTGGTACTTATTCTGCGCATAGGCCGAAAGTAGGCTATGTTATGGTAGGTTATAAGTTATTTCGCGTTAGCGTAGAGAGCACTATTT
>NW_022639530.1:1218906-1219603 GCF_010583005.1 Odontomachus brunneus | reverse complement strand
GTTATAAGTTATTTCGCGTTAGCGCAGAGAGCATTATTTCGGATAGTTTTTTAGGGTTTTGTAAAGAATCATTCGCCTTTGAAAAGGTCTATTTTCGAAAATTACGTCACATATGCTTGTTTCGTTCTGTATCATTTCCGGGGTGCCAACGGGTGTTAATGTGACTCTGTAGCACACCCAGTACCTTGAAAATATTTTCCCAACACCCCAGAATCACCCCCATAACGTTAGATTTGTCATTGGAGCACATGCGGATTCTCGCGTATGTTCAGTGGTACTTATTCTGCGCCTAGGCCTAATGTAGGCTATGTTATGGTAGGTTATAAGTTATTTCGCGTTAGCGTAGAGAGCACTATTTCGGATAGTTTTTTAAGGTTTTTTGAAGAAACATTCGCTTTTGAAAATGTCTATTTTGGAAAATTACGTCAGATAGTTTATTTCGTTCTGTATCGTTTCCGGGGTGACAACGGGTGTTTGTGTGACTCTGTAGCATACCCAGTACCTTGAAAATATTTTTCCAACATCCCACAATCACCCCCATAACGTTAGATCTGTCATAGTAGCACATACGGATTTTCGCGCATGCACAATAGTACTTGTTCTGCGCATAGGCCGAAAGTAGGCTATGTAATGGTAGGTTATAAGTTATTTCGCGTATGCGTAGAGAGCACTATTTCGGATAGTTTTTTAGGATTTT
>NW_022639530.1:1218799-1218896 GCF_010583005.1 Odontomachus brunneus | reverse complement strand
ATCTACTCTATGTTTCGGATCATTGTCCTCTTGCAGTAGCCAATTTTCATTTTTCCTCGTAAACCACCTTTGGGCAGATGGTAATAAAGCTCTCTCA
>NW_022639530.1:1218478-1218789 GCF_010583005.1 Odontomachus brunneus | reverse complement strand
ATCTATTTTTGAAAATTACGTCAGATATGCTTATTTAGTTCTGTGTCGTTCCGGGGGTGACAACGCGTGTTTGTGTGACTCTGCTGCCTCAGTAGCACACCCAATTCCTTGAAAATATTTGTCCAACATCCCAAAATCGCCCCCATAACGTTAGATCCGTCATAGTATTACATACGGATTCTCGCGCATGCACAGTGGTACCTTTTCTGCGTATAGGCCTAAAGTCGGTCATGTTAATGCAAGTTAAGTCATGTAATGTTAGCATGTAGAACACCTTCTGTGATTGTTTTTTAGAGATTTTAAACTAATAT
>NW_022639530.1:1218196-1218468 GCF_010583005.1 Odontomachus brunneus | reverse complement strand
AAACTTAAATAATAGATAACATATTCTTCAAAATGTTATTCGCAAATTATGCTTGCGTCTACAACACTCTTCTCTAAAAACTCTTTCTTTGATGCACCCAGTAGACAAGCATTTGAAGAATTCATCAGAAAAGTAGCAAGAGCCTATTTTGGAAAGAATACGAATGGCAACGTGGTATTCACAATTATGTAACTATGTGTAAGAAAATTGAAATGTACAACGTAGCACATATACTTGCATAACATCTGTGAAAAGATGATAGGGGTATCATG
>NW_022639530.1:1217873-1218078 GCF_010583005.1 Odontomachus brunneus | reverse complement strand
TTTTGCAAACGTATTGGGTATCACGTCGACGACATTTCAAAAAAAATTTTATTTTGTTGACTTGACCAAATTAAAAATGCTTTGTTATATTAAAGATACATGCATGAATTAAATAAGGTATTCCTGCCTCAAAGATGAAAACGATGCGGAACTATTGTCGTGACACTGGTTTTATTTTTCAAAAATTACAGTGTACTGACTGCTA
>NW_022639530.1:1217444-1217863 GCF_010583005.1 Odontomachus brunneus | reverse complement strand
TATTATCGACGCTTATCAAGTTCGTCGCTCGCTACGGCATCCCCTTAACATAAGTTTAAAAATACACAAGCAATTAACGAAAAAAAATCTTATGAAAATGACGACTTCAATCCCTCAAACTTTTAGAATATGTTTATTTTTATCTGAAAAAATGAATATTTATAAAAGATAGTTTTTCAAAATTCGACTTTTTATCAATAAAAATCGAACTCATGGATTGTTTGTTGCCGACTTGAATAGTTCAACAGATAAGCAGGAGCTAACTAGTCTCACTGGACTTTTGGTTTGTAGGTCTCCTCATCACAAACTTTTTTTTCCATTGAAACTCGCTGTTTAGAGAGAGAGAAGAGAGAAGAGAGAGAGAGAGAGAAGAGAGAGAAGAAAGAGAGAAGAGAGAGAGAGAGAGAGAGAGAGAGAGA
>NW_022639530.1:1198497-1217245 GCF_010583005.1 Odontomachus brunneus | reverse complement strand
GAGAGAGAGAGAGAGAGAGAGAGTGTATGCGGGCTTCCAGAAAATCTCATGTGGCCGCTTGAACACATTTGACTCATGATTCTATTTTGAAGTTTAATAGAAACAGAAATCTTATTTAACCTCTAAATGGCGGACAAAAGAGCAGTAGCTGCCATATTCATTAAGAAGAAAAAGAAGCCTCTAAATGACAGAAAACGCACAAAATATCATTTACAAGTTCTAAAAAGAATTTTCCGACAAAGTTGGTAGATTAAGCAAGGAATAAAAAATGATTGATACAGGTTTCAAAATGAAATTATTATTAAAGCAGATATTAAATGGAATATTGAAGTCAAAAGAAGGATCAAAATTTTGATACGAGAATGTCTCCACGTGATTTGGTTTCTCTTACACTTTTCGACGAGCGACGAGAGAAGAAAAGTGAATGAGGGTTCTGTCTCTTCTGTATTTTGTCATGTGCTGAATGTAATTTAAAGGACACTATTATGCTTTCACTCGACTGTTGTTTTTGAACTTTCCGCCGTGATGTATGCGTTCGAAAGTGGGAAAGAGGAAGTTAAAGGTACACACACCGAACGGTTGCGGTAATGAAGTTGTGACGTGAACGAAAGGGATGGAGTGAAGCTGTAGGCGGACATCGCAGATACATTTCAGCTCTAATGATAAAATCAAGTCATCGGGAGACATTGTTTTAACATTACAAGCGTTCACACGTTTCTGTTCGCGCTCAAGTTAAAACACGCACTACTACGTACAGAGCGGAAATGGAACTCTCTCATGTTTCTACTTTTCTCTCTTTGAACGTTAGACAAGTGAGCGCACGAGATCCTAAATAAATCGTTACGACACGAAACCCCTACGTTGAATTAATCCTCAAAATGAATAGGGAAGTAATTTCCGGTCACTTTTAATAGCTTTGCATTTCTTTTCTTCCCATAATTTCTAAGGCTTTATATGTAATACTAAAAGAACTAAAAACTAAAAGAAAACTTGTATAGCAAGGGCAATGGCAAGAGATCTAGCAGGGATAAAATTCGTCAGTTATATAGGCTGAATAACAGTCGGAGCAAATCAACCATAGGTATGAGTGACATCATCAATTTATTTAACATATACTTTTGACATAGTAAGTGAGTATTTTTTTGTATGATGTATATTTTAATAAATTTTTAAATTATTTTCATGTATTTAACTAATGTGATATTTTTTTAATTTTAACGAGGCCGTTAAATTGTATAATTACGGAAATAGTTCACAAAGTTTTCGGGAGTGCTTGTTCATTCCGATTTCTTATGTTTCTTGTATTTTTTACTTCTATTGTTGCTTTTGTACAATCAAAAAGAATATTTTTTCTATTTAGCCTTATTTTCTTACATAAAGTACATCACATATTTTTACAAGCTAAAATAATAATAAATGATAATAAAAATAATGTATAGTCAAAATAATAATAAATAATTTTTCAAAATACTATAAAAATACTATTTTTTATTGTTATGTTCTTAAATATAAAACCACACAAATTTTTTCTTCTTTTAAGAAAAATTATAAAAGTTATGATTTTTGAACGAAGTAAATTTTTTATCCTTATTAAAAAACAATTGAAAAATCATACAATTTTATACTTTTAAATAACGTCATAATATATTAGTTGAAGCTTGAAAGAAACTATCTGAATTATTCCAGAATTTTACAAACAATTTCAAGGTTAGATTTGAGGCTTTGAAATTTCAAGTTTATGAAAAAATACACGAGGGAACCTCCTATCCACTATTAAGACACTGAAAGTATTTAGTTACTGTAACGCTTAATATATCAAAAGAGAAAAATCTTCATTCTCACATGGGTCACGCTTTGAAAGCAGGGTCGATATACCAGCGAGAAACAACTGCGATCCTAGGACTAAAACTCGTTAGAGGAGTCCTAAGTAAACTGGCGTATTTTGTGCACTTACACGCTCGCGCATTTACATTTCGTAATAATCTCCTCTTTATCTTCGCAAGTCTCGACAGAGTTATTTGTCGTGGTTTGCGACAATTTAGCAAAATGAACTCTGCGGAAATGCGGAAGGAGGATGGCGGAAATGTACGAACCGATATCTAGATTCAGTAAACTGTGTGAATCCTATATACGTTATCTATATACGCGCGTATATTCATGTGTGGTGCACATATATACAGCGCAATGCAACCGATCCTGCGATCTACGTACATAATATATAAGGACAGTTAGGCTTAATAATCCTCGGGTTAAAAGCAGTCCTTACTCCGAACGTCCGTTTCCTTTATTCAGGGAGATTTCGCGTGAGACGGGACGTTACGTTTATGACGTATATAAAACTAGAGTGCGGGCGTCTATGAAACGGCTACGGACGTAGTTGCGTCAGGTATACGTCTCATTTTGTAAAGGGAAAGCACGTCTCGTCCTTTGACTTCGGACCGGTAGAGCTGGTTAATTTATATAATTTACGATATACCTACGACTCTTGTGCATTAAATTCCAAACGTAAAAAAATCGCTACGTAGCTATTCTTCTTTACATTGAAACAGAGAGAGAGAGAGAGAGAGAGAGAGAGGGAGGGAGAGAGAGAGGAAGAAAGAGAGAGAGGGGGGAGGGAGAGAGAGAGGAAGAGAGAGAGAGAAACTTCAAAAATAAAATTTCTCAATTTATCCTATATATATATTTGTTTATTTGTATGTTGTTTTGTGAGAACAGTTATAGGTATTAAAATGAAATTTCTTTGTAATTTTTTATTATGTCATCTACATGGTTCTTAGATTAGTATCCCGAGTTTGTACAGGTAAAGTGTAAATAACTACAATAAACTATAAAGAGTAACTACATTATTTCCTTAAAAATCCGAGAACATCTAGAGATATAAGACAAAATTGTTTTTTTGAGAGAAACTTAATAAAAAGCTATGTTTAATTAATTTCACAATCAATAATTAAAAAGTGCAAATTGAAAAATTTAAAAAGAAATAAATCCTAAAAGGTATGTGAAACAATTTTGTAATATTCCTATATATATGTATTTCATCCTAAAATCCATTATTAATATACTAATGATAAATCAGAAGTCGGTGCGTAAAAAACAAATTAAGTAAGTAACTAATTACATAACTGCAGGGAGAAAAATAATAAAAAGAGAGATATAATTTATATATATATATATATATATATATATATATATATATATTGACTGGATCCGTCAGGTTTTTGCGCCGACTTCTAATATCATTAGAATATTAAAACAAGATTATGAGTATGTATTGTAGAATTATACGCGGAGAAAACAATTCCGTTATTGTACCTAAATTTTCTGTTACTTGAGGATCAAATGAAAAGCTCGGTTGAAGGAACTGAAAGATTCTTGTAAGAGAGATCTGCTCAACCAATTGCTCTATTATTTCAACTGAGTTTTAATGCAGCTGAATGTTCAGACGAGTATTTTCGGTCACAGTAACAGAGATATTATTTCTCGTCAGCGAGCTTTTCGTCTAGCCAGCATTCAGTTATTTAAACTGAAATTTTTTTTGTATATTTAAGAATATAATTCTTAAGTTCAAAGCTATTTTAGTTAGTTTCCGTAGCTTTTGAGGTTTCTAAAGATGGCTTAAAATTAAGTATCTTTTTTTGTTAAAGAAGTTTTGTTATTTTTTGTTGAAAATATTTTTATTTTTTGTTACAAAATTTTGTTATATTTTTGTTAAAACAATTTTTTTTATACATAACAAGATTATTTTTTCGCGGAAATAAAATATCTACGAAGTTATTGTCTCCTCACGATCGCACGAGCACCGCGAGATTTACTGTAAATAATTAATCGATCTATTCTCATATTACCGCTGAGAAAATTCGCGCTTAATTGCTGATGTTGTATGTTCTAGACGCCTAATTTCATCGTATCGATCATCGTGCGCGTGCTTCTAAACGGGGAGGCAGGAAGGACCAGTAAAGGCGATCACGTTATACCTCTTGTTATTCCGGCGAACATCAGCCTGCTTCCTTCCCTGTCACGAACGCACCTTAATTCAGAGCAATTAGCGGTGCATGCTGTGTGTGAATACAGTTTGTAGCCGCGTGTATGCTAATGATGAGATAATCGGCCATTAAGTCTTATCATACTCGAGGGATTATCCCCGCAAATAATGACATTTTAACACTGGCTACTTGAACCACGATGAAATAATATTCCAGACTGTTCAGCTCGTTTTACACAATTAATAATAATTATTGACGCGATATGTTGCCGGCTTTTATATAGATATTACATAGATATGTAATTGTATTTATTGTTGTTCGCGGATGTAATTAACGTCATTAAATTCAATTGATAATTATCATTTATGTACGTGTTCGGAGCTTTGTTCGCAGTTTTGTTTTTTTCCGACACGTATCTATCTTACGTGTATTGAAATAAGCCATTTTTCCGTCGTCAGCGAAACAAATATTTCGATTGAAATATAATACTTTAATCGTTCTACGGTGAGTTACATATCTAATCATGCTATTCACTTCCGTTAATTTTTATCGTACCGCTTTATTTCATGTACTTTTATTCGTGCACCCAAAAAAATATAATCTCATTCTCAGCGGAATCCTCTTATGTATGGCCTCAAGAGGATTCTTCTATAAAACCAAAAGAAAGATGTTATAATACCTAAATGAAAGAATCGTATTAAGAGAAATACAAGATCAACAAGAGCCGTGTGCTGAATGTTAGTGCGAAGTTATGAGTAAATAATATTGTTTAACAATGTAAAAATATATATACCGAATATTTTTCTGGCCTTACCATGTATCAAATCTTCCACATCAAACCGACTCTGAATCCTAATTATTATTATTTAATTAATTAATATTTTTCTTAAAAATTCCAATTAAGCAGTTTATTTGATTCCTATATTAGACTGAAAGAATATTTGGTGTGTGCGTTTACAAAATTTACAAAATTTAAATTAGCTTACAAAATTTAATCTTTTATACTAACATTCAGCGCAAGGTTCTTGTACAAACAGTACATATCTCCACAGGACATCCTAAAGACATCCTGAGAACGTCTACAGAACATCTCTGGAGATCTTATGTTGTCTGAATATTAACTTCATATTTTTCTTAATATAATTGTATTCCAACAGAGCCTTTGGGATACAAAAAAGAACTTCAGTTGGAAGCTGCTATTTTCTGTAATCTCATGTTTTGTAATCCCATGTTTTTCCATGTTCCGTAATTCCCATGTTTTCTGTAATCCCATGTTCTAAAAGAAAACTTTTATCAAAAGAATATTCCTCTTCTAATAAAGTAAATTACTAATCGGAAATCTACTGGATATTATTTTAACTTTTTTGATTAAAAAATAATATGTTTACTTGAAGCAGTGTCATCTTACTAAAAAAATTTAATTAAGAACAAGACTTGCACTGTACACAGTAAAAAAAATATTTTCTTTTAATGTTGAAATTAATGTATATGGAGATTTTTGTGTTAAATTTTTAATGTAATGTGTTAATTTAACATATTGTCGTTATTATTTTGTCTATTCTTTGTTTACGTTAAGTTCATATTCATCATTTATAAGTATTAAAATAAACAAAAGTGTTACATGTTTGTATTACGATATATTATTCGTTTACACATTTACTTTGTATTAAGTTAATATAAAAATTAGAATGGATAAATTAGGACATGTGAAATGTGCTAAATTTAGATTAAATTTTTTACAGTATATATGAAAAAAGACAAAATTCCGCTAACTTTAAATATTATACTTAGAATATTTTCCTTTTGATTTTAAAAGAATCCCCTTGGGAGTATATGCAGAGTGATCAATAATTATTGCCATCTTGAATATCTTTACAGCAAGAAACAAAGATGAAAGCAAATTTTCGAAGCTATTCTATTTAGAGAAAAAGTTTCTTATGGTGGTAACATATTTTTTTTTAAGCAGTAGTTTCGAAGATCTTAAGATTATCTTTAATTTTTGCTTCAAAGATGTTTATGGTGAGAATAGTTATTGACATTTCTGAGCGAATATTATGTAAACGGTAAATAATATAAAAAAAATATAAACGATAAATAATATAAACGGTAAATAATATAAAAAAAAGTTTCAAATAAAAGTTTTATGGGTTTTAATGAGCTTTATAACAATGTACTCAGATTTTACAAAATTAAAGAGGGAAAAAGGGATTATGAAAAAAATAATATTTTTGAAAAATTTGAGTACATTGTTATAAAGCTCATTAAAACCCATAAAACTTTTATTTGAAACTTTTTTTTATATTATTTACCGTTTATATTATTTACCGTTTATATTTTTTTATATTATTTACCGTTATATTATTTACATAATATTCGCTCAGAAAACAGATATTTAAACAGTTAAAACAGATTTTTTTCAAGAGGGTATTTTATCATTTTACCAGCTGTATGGGCACGTATAAAACAATATGTGTCTCTTATTTAGACCTAGACTGTAGCATGTTAAAAGCTTATCAAAATCGGAGTGTAACATTTGGGTAGGTTTACTTGTGAATACGAGATTATATTTCTTTGGCTGCGAGATTGAATTTGAACTTCAGTCACTTTTTCTTCACATAAATGTCCTTTTAGGGAAATGAAAGAAAGACAGCCATTTCGTCATAATCCACTAACCTAATTAATAACGTTGTAATAGGGCGGGCACAGCCGGTGCATATAACACTCGCATGCACGCGGTACACCTTTCGGGTAAACGCATGGCATACGCGAGTTTATAGACGAGTGCTTGTTAAGTCTGACGATGCCGGAGGAGTGTAAGCAACGAAAACCAGCTCGGGTGTACCCATCAGACCCAAAGCCTCGCTGTGTTTGCAAAAGTCACGTCAAGTGCATCAGACACCGGGTGCGGCAATAATTGTTCCACAATGTTCTCGTGGCCTAAGGCAACATTAGCAGTATAGTGTGGAAATTATACGATGTGTATGAACTGATCGTGGATAAAATTTTCATGTTGAATTTCCATGTTAAACGAGACAAAAGTGACGATTCACGTCTCGACGATGCACGCGTTGCCCGGCGAGAACGAGATCGAATCGCCGCGTTTCGTGAGAATTAGACAGGGAGAGAATGACAATGAGGGGTGAAAATAGATTCTCCGTGGCCCCTTAATCTTATTTACGAAAAGCTCATTAAAATTACTGATTACGCTCGCAGACTTACAAAGAATTTCCAAACAGGATTATCACCCTGTTTATCATACGCTACTGTCACCCCTTGTCGAACGGAGTAATGATATGCGACACGATAGTTCGCAGTTTATATACTTTCCATGCAACAACATCGATCGTGTTTAGGCTTCTTTCGCGCATGAGCTCAGTAATCCTTCTATTTCGCATCGAGTGATACCACACACGAAAACTTCTCTAGAATAGAACTTCGCAGAGAATAATATTTACTTAGAACCGAACACTGAGAATGTAATTACGTTTATTATTGAACAACATTTACTTACGATCCTCTTGATCTTTTGTTAAATAAATGTATTTATAAATGGATTTTCTTAAAATTTTACATAGGAAAATTAATTAAGAATAAAATAAATTAAAAATTAATTAAAAAATAAATTAATTAAGAATAAAATTATCATAAATGATAAATATGCGACGTATCTTTGTTTTAATTGTTCCAAATAATTGTATGGAATAGGAAAAATCTTTGTAGGCTTATCGATTGTAAAATAAAATTATATCTCATGCCTTTTTTGGATTTATTAGTCTTATTTAATTAATTTTATTTTATTAATTTTATTTAATTTATTAATATTATTTAATAATGACGAAATTATTAATTATTTTTTCAAAGTGAATCAGTGAAAATATTCCTAATTAAAATAGTAAAAGGAATATTTTACTAATAACAAGAGAACATTTATTGATTTGCAATAGGAACATTTACACTTTACTGCTTTATTGTATGTCTGATCACTGATTTTAACTCGTGGAAGCAAAATTTTACTGCAAAATATGTAATACACAAATTTGTTTGATCCTGTACGAAAGTACAGGTTTTCTGCGTTTATGGCAATCGTTACTCAAAAATTAACGGCTATTATGCAATTTACGTGACACTGTTTGTGTTTGCAAACTGCATCAATAATGGACAATAATAGCAGTCGCTATTATTAACTGATCCTTTCAACGAAATTTTACTGATATTGCTATAATAGCGCTGCATTTTAATTGAATTACCAGTTATAGGTAGAATTGCGAGTAGTTGATTATATTTTTAATTAATTATTATTGATTGGCGATTAACATGAGCCAATTCCATTGGAGACTGTGTAATTAAAATTTTTTTTCAGTACACTCAATTGAACGCTGATTAAGTTTGATCAATTGACGATTGATTTCCACGAATTCAATAGAAGACTGTTCTAGTTGACAATTGATATAAGTGAAGGGAAAGAAAAATCGTTCAATTAATAATTGAACTTAGTAAATCTCATTAAAGGCCGTTTATAATTAAACATAGCAAATTTAATTAAAGAATGTTTAATTGACGATTGATATGAGCAAATTCAATCGATTCAATTAAAGATTGTTCAGTAACAATTGATATAACTAGGGACCTCTCTCTCTCTCTCTCTTTTCCTCGCCCCCGCCTCTGCTCCATGTCCATAACGTGGTTACTACTTAGCCCTTCTCAATTATCTTTCACAATAACATAGTACTCCAAATATGAATCTATTATCTACAAAACCAATTGTAACCTTGAGCAATGAAACGCTCTTCGATCTGAATTTGAATCGACGCAAATCGATTGAATTTGCTTATATCAGTCGCCAATTAAACGGCCTTTAATTACATTTGTTAAATTCAATAGTTAATTGAACTATCTTCGATTCCCTTCGTCAATTAAACAGTCTTCAATGGAATTCTTGAAGTCTGTTCTTTTTAGCTAAACTGATGCACACTGGTACAATAACTAGAGCGAGACAAATTACAAATACTTTGTTTTACTCTAACTTATGCACTAGTCTGCACTAGTTCAGGTAGTTCAGCTAAGAAGAACAAACCTGTTGGAATGTATCGTCAATTAAATGACTTTCCTTTAAATTTGTTAAAGTTAATCGTCGATTAAACAGTCTTAAAACGAATTGGCTCATATCTTTTAATCGTTAATTAAACACGACAATTAATTGGAAAGATAATTAATTACTCGTAACATTGCTTATAACTGGTATTAATTTAATTAAATTTATTAATTAAATTTGTTAAGTTTAATCGTCAATTAAATGATATTCAATTAAATTTGCTAAATTCAATTGTTAATTAAACGATGTTTTATTCATATCAATTGTCAATTAAACGGTCCTTAATTGAATTCGTTAAAATCAATTGTCAGTCAAATATGCTTTGATTGATTTTGCTTGAACGAACCAATCGTAAATTCCATCGAAACATATTGGTTCAAGTCAATTATTAAATTGAGAAAAAATTTAAATTAACATTTTTTCAACTCTACTTACACTAAAAAAAAATTTACTAAATTTCAAAAAACGTTTGGATAGTACTGTGAAGACATTTGTTTAAATTAAGTAATTATTTTATAAAATTAAATAGAGAAGTTTTAAATATAAATTTGTTTCTCTAATTTTAGAAAATAATTACTTAATTTAAACGAGTATCTTCACAGTACTATTCAACCAAACGTTTTTTGAAATTTAATAAATTTTTTTTCCAGTGTATAAAAGTATAGTACTTCAGTGAAGAACGCACACACTGATCGTACTTTAGAGCGTATGAACAATTATTTATGTGAATATTTTCGGCACGTATCGCATTATTTTTACGTCTACCATCTGCGTTTAATCGTTGTTCGCTGTGAGCTATTCTACGTTGCTTTGTGCTCGTTATAAGCCAAGCGTAATAATTGTATTTCCCACGAGCTTGACGACTCGATCCCGATCCCATTCAGTTGGAAGCGAATAGTCACGTTGGCGCGTTAATCGTTAAACTCTGGTTGGTATCCGCATAGTTTCCAGGCGCCAATATAACTTGAAGATTTATCACCGGGCGCACGTGCTACAGCGGCGTTAATTATCCAGCTTTTATTGAATACCGCAACTTTTTTACGCGATGAAACGGAAACCTATAGCCGGCCAACTTTTTGTCCGACGATCATATCTTCTCGACCATTCGTTGACTTCTTCTGACCCTCTTTGCCGGATCCGGCGGTTAGCCGTCGAGCATACATTATTCGGCGACGTCAAAGTATTGTCCCGACTGAATTCCCGATAACCGGTCTCCCCCTGGACTTATCGTCAGAAATTGTCGTTCCACGCGAGTCTCAGGAAGGATTTTTACAATTTACGACCTCTCTACAATTAGGTCGGTTAAACGCTGACATTTCAAGTGAACGCAATTCTCTTAATTTTCAACATGGAATGTGTCTTGGTGCTGGAGCTTTTAATTAAATGTCTATTAAGTCCGTTTGAATTTTTGGATTGTTTGAATTTAACTAAAATGTGAAATTCACGCCGTTATTCTATTCTTTATTTCTCGTTCTTCTCGATTCAATTCTCGTCAAGGAGGCGTAAATTAACCAGAAACTTGTATATGAAGCTGCATACGTCGGGGTGAAAGTGAATGTCACGGTATAATCCTGTATACATAATTTAACTTCCTGACTATTGCACGAGCCTTGGCCAAGGTCGTATACCCCGGTACATCAATATGTATTTCTCCCTTAGTCGATCGTAGGAATGGAGAGGATATTGCATTGAAATCTTTATGATAATAAAACAATTTTAAATCTCGTTTGCGAAGAAAATATTTCCTGGTATGCTCGTCGGAAAGAACAAAGAGGAAATATAAATGATCAATTTAATCTGTAGGGGATATACATTAGCTCATCACTGTTGTTGAATGCACCGGAAAAATTGTGTCCACTTTTGCTCAGCTAAAGGTATTGGAGATTTTAAACAGTCGCGCGAGTTGTATCTCGATAAAAAGATATGTGAAAGAACCTCTTCAACGAAAATGGACAGCTTTTACAAACTTCAAAAAAGCTCTGAACAGTACACTGAAAGGTATCCGATTAAATTTTATCGGATACTTTCGATCATAATGACATTTTATTAGATAAACCGATAAAAAACATTATGAACTGATATTTTTTATCGGATATTTTCTGATTGGTTACAAAAATTCTTTGATATTTTGATCGAAAATGTTCGTTTGTTAATTTTTTATCGGATAATTTCTCTCAATGTTTGAAATAATTATACTTCAATATATTCCTGTGTGTATCTATAATCTATTCTATTCTAATGATATTAGAAGCGGGCACGAAAATCTGATTATATTAAATGATAATATAATATATAATATAATATATTAAATTATAATATGATTAAATTAATTATTATACGTTTTTATTATTACTTATGTCGCTATATGTACAGTTACTCACTTATCTAATTTGTCTTCTCCACGGCAATTTCTAGCATCATTAGAATATCAAAGTAGAATTGTAGTTACATAAGGCAATATTTTATGAGTCAAAATTATTTAATCCCTTTTAAAATTTTCAGGGTTTTTGAAGGCGGTTAATTTTTCTTAAAAAAGTTTTCTATTCTGTATGTTTTAATTGACTAAAAATTAATTTTTTAAAGTCGATTAAAAATAAAAGTTTCTTTTTGTATCTCTAGATATATTTCTAAACATGTATCTCTAGATGCATTCGGATCTTTAAGAAAATAATGGAATTACTCGATTTCCAGGTGCGGATCACCTGGAAGAGGTGCGGAACACTAATCTAAGAGAGCTATGTAAATAATATATGTAGATAATCGAGTAAGTTTTATCGCAACATTTCCAATATATTAAGTTATTACGAAACGTACAAACAAACAAACTTATATACAAGAAATTTTAAGTATCATTTTTTTCTTTTAAAGTCGATTAAAAAAATTTGAAATATACGTATAAGTAAACGTATAAGCGCGAACTAAAGAACGCAGATTGTATTTTTTTTAGCGAAATCGTCCTGGAACGTTTGGTTTGCTATTTCTTCGTAGAAATTATCGATCGATCTTCAATACTGTTTTTCTCGCGCGTTAATATTATTTGCCGATAAGCGTCTTTCAATTTCCGATCGCACTTGGCGTCAGACGAAACGACATAAGCGTCTCGCGAGACATAAATAGCAAATGACAGGAATCAAAGGCAAATCTGTTCCCACGGGGACTGGAGCTTTTTGTCGTTGAACGTCGCTTTATAAGCCATAAAACGTGGCACGATAGCGTACCTCCACGAGCTCATAACTATGAAAGGATAGGGAAATACTGGGGAATCGGTCCGCAGCTATCGATCGTTCCTGGCAGACTGCTTCTCTCCTCGGTCCTACCTCGTCACTCGCACCGGACGACCCTGACTGTCGTCGCTCTCTCGGAGATAAATCGAGTTTACCGTCAGGTACCGCGCTCGGGACAAAGTTATTATAGTTTCGATTCGATTACGTCGCACTGCAACGACAGTTACGAGGGAAAACCGAGCGCCTTGAATCCCATCGCTCTGCCCTTTCGTACCCTTTTACCGGCGACGATGATCTTTACCCTAGATCAGCTGGATCGCCATGTCTTCTGGGAGGCTACTCGACTAGGAAGAGCTAGCAGAGAAAGAGTATGCAAACCAGCGTGTGTTAGTAGACAAAGCTTACGATATTCCCGTAGTGTGCCAAGCTTTCTATCGATACTACGTCTACATATCCTATCTTAGATAACATATAAATATTGATGTTTGACTCCTTGTTCACAACCTTGCTTTAATCTTCAAATCGTAAGAAATTGACCAACCACAGTCGATTATTTTAAAAATACTCAACTGTGATTGATCAATATCTTACGGCTTAAAGATTAAAGCAAGGTTGTGGACAAGGGGCTAAAGTTCATAAAAATAAGGGAGAGAATAAAACAGAGAGGATGCAAGATCATCATGTAGATCAATGGTGCAAAGTGGAAACAAATTGCAGATAACTTACAGTTAGATATATTATTGCTTTCCTTTAGTTGAAGCAAATAATGATAATTACTCATAAATTCAGAAAAGAGTATGTGTGTGTGTGTGTGTGTGTGTGTGTGTGTGTGTGTGTATGAGAATATGTGTGTACACAGAGAAAACGGTTTCTTTGAGCTTAGTGTTCCTATCCATTTGACTCGAATAACAACATATTCTATATCAAATGTTATTTTATTTTATTAAATTGTCTTTTACTATATTGTCTCACGTTGAACACTATTTAAATACTATTATAGTATTTAAAGAAAATAAAATTTGATTTTCAATCATATAATATATTATTTCATACTTTAAATATTGCTCAGCGTTAGATTGAATCGTGTTCTTTGATCGGAAAGAAAACTATTATTTTAAACGTCCCGTTTTTTAATCTATTGTTTGGACTAATCAAGGATGAGTGATCGTAATAATGATGGAGCATTTGAACAGAAAATCATATAGAAGAGCTATCCATGGGAAGCGTACACGATGAAGTAATAAAAAGACAGACTGTCAGTAATGCGGGGAAAAATGTCAAAAGTTATTTAAACAGAATTATTGAACTCTTTTGGTAAAATGAAAAAAATTTAGTAAAATAATTTGAACCAAACAAAATAATCATTTGGGCCAAGCAAAAAATTTACTCAAATAAAAAATCATGTTTGTTGAATAAAATCAAACAAAAAATCATGTTTGTGTGTTGAATAAAAAATTAATTTGTTTGATAAAAAATTAACTTGTTTAATGAAAATTTCACTTGTTAATCGAATATTAATATGATTATTATAAATATATTTTAATTTTATTTTTTATTGTTTTTAATTAGCTAAATAGCGCGCGCTTGAGTCAAAAGAAACCGTTTTCTCTGTAAAGAGGTACGGCAGTGGTATTGTAAACAATAATAAAATATCGTTTTCTTTCTTTAATGGTATTGACATAATTTTCGAATAAACCTTCTGTCAAATTATTTTTACGAATAGACGATATTTAATTAATCGAAAATTTTATTCTCGACTAATTTTCCGCTGAAAGAAAAGCGTGAAAAGCATGAAATCTCGTATTTAATCACAACACAGTCGGGTGTTAATAACTCGATATGCTATACGTGCCATTCGATCGTTTTGTTGCGGCGGTTATTGTAGTGAACGCGGACACTTATTGAAGCCCGCCATTGGCAATCGCCGTGCCCTTCTAGCTTCGTCTCCCTTTTATCGTTCGCGTTGCTTTTTTCCTCGCTTCCGTGGTGTCCGGTCCATCGTCCGCAGGACGAGCTGACACGTATCAAAATGTGGAAAAAAGGGCGAAGCCAGCGAATATTGCTGCGTACGTGTCGGGAAATCGTTTACTCCGTCGTCCTCTGACCAAAGAGAGCAAAAAAAAAGAAATAAAAATGGATAGTATATTGTTCCCATATCTGACGATTTCTACCTATATTCATTCCTGTAATGCACGTCATCTGTATTGTTGTATACACACACACATATATATACGCGAGTCGCTCCGGTAGTCATGGATTTCCTCTCGACGGAAACGCTGAATGTCAAGCCGCGAAAAATGACGGTTGTTTCCAAGTGGAGACACACAGATAGCTTCCGAGTTTCTGTCCTCTGCGATCGTAAAAAGCGAGCGTTCTGGCTATTTGCAATTTAAAAAGATGTCCAGTGGGCAAATTGTATTTGCTTAGAAAGAAATCTGCTATATATCACAAAAGGAAAAAGGGCTTCGCCGTAAAGCCGACCTTCCCTGCCCTCACTCTTCGCACGGGAAGAAGGGACAGTCAACTTCGTGCTTGTGTCAAGTTCAATTTATAATCGCAGTAAAGTGCTACGCTCGGTATATACCCCTCTGTACTCTCTAATGACGATTGAGAGCTAAAGCTAACGTCGACGCTCATCCTACGTGGCTTGCAGTAAACCGAGTGACGCGACGAGGAACGATGAGTCTTGAAAATACGTCGTTCGACGAAGTGGATGCCCGCGAGCGATTGAAATATCGTCGTGACGTGTCGAGATAGCGCCTCGGCTCGGCATTCATTCGCGCGATATTTCGTAATCTCGATAGAAACTTTTGCCGTTTACACGTTCGCTCCCGTTGAACAACGACCGACCGCGTTTCGTTACTCCATAACGTCCATGGATGTAGGAATATCTGAATGGAGAATATTTCTGCAGTGTTGAAGCTTAAGGGGAGTGGAGATTGTGTGTAACGGATATATCAAGATCAATCAAGATTATTATTATTATTGCAAGCTTTATTGCAAGCAAAAGGCGAGGCATTAGTGAAAGGGCTGCTTTGACTTTGCCTTTATTTAACACAAAAAAGTACGTCAAAGTATTATTAAGAGCAAATTCTATACAATCAGTTGCCCTAGAGCGGAAGGAGCATAGATAGCCTGCAGATTGTACCCTAAAGTGGAAGGGAATTAAAATATTTTAGGGTATGAAATACCATATTGTGTATCAAAAGGCTGAGCGGAATTTAATCGATCTGTAGCGAGGAAAAGATAGTTCACATTGCAGACGCGTCTCACAAGATGGTTCAGCATGAAAGTCAGCTTTATAGTGTGGAAGATTATGAAAATAAGAGGGGGATCCTATATGTAGAATGGTTTACACAAGATAGCATAAGCGCAGAATAAATCGTTGTAGGATCCTGAGACATCTTGATTGTCGGTATGCAGGTGAAATTTTCAAATGCTCAAATTTTCTATGTCATGCAAAACGGAGACAAGAATTTTGGATTTGTAGTACTCTCTTGAGAAACTGCTGAGACATTTAAGGAATATACACGTAATTGTATAATGGAACAAAGAAATAACTAATAGCTGCGATATGAGAAGCTTTTGAGGAATAGAACAGAACATGGCGAAGGAGATAAAACAAATATAAGCTGATTTATATTTAGGTATAATATGATGATCAAAGAACCAATATGAGTTGACATGAAGTCCCAGAATTCTGACTGTAGAAATAATTAAAATTGAAATTAAAGAAACGTTAAAAATGATTCAATACAAAGGCAAATTGAGAGTGGAACCAATAAGAATGATGGCGGCGGTATGTCTCCAATCTAATTGTATCTTATTTTTTTATTTCGCGGTTTTTCTAATTCTGCAGTCTTCGCGTAACAATCAGACATATTGTACAAGAAAATATAACATTTAACTGCAGACACATATTTTGTTTATGGAATACATAATCTCGAAACGTAGTAACGGTTAAAATCACGCCGCGCGACTGTGCACGATGTGAAAATACAGTGTCCGATAATTCACGAAGGAGCCGCGGTGTACAGGTAGATTAGATCAAACTGAACAAATAATCTCTCTACCATTTCGCGAACAACCACGTAAAGTTTTGAGTTATTAATTAAAAAATATTTGTAAATGATTACGTGCCATATAATAAATGAACTGTGATAGTGACCTTTGCCGTTGTATGCTTATATGTTAAATTAAACTGAACAAAAAAGTCCTCTATCATTTTTCAAGTAATCACATAAATCTTTAGTTATTAATTAAAGAAGATTAGTGTAGTATTATGCACAGCTGTATACTAATCTTGTTTAATTAACAACTGAACATGTACGTAGTCATTTGGAAAATGGTAAAAAGCTTTTCTGTTCAGTTTGATCTAATATACAAGCACTGAGAGAAAAATAATAGATGGAATAACTATAATCTCACTATATTTTATAGTTCGTTTTAGTCTCAAACATATATTTATAGTTTATCTAAACATGAAGATATAGCAGAATGAACACAGATTTATAGTCATCATCTTATTACTCTATGTGTATAGTAAAGCATTCTTTGGGAATATAGTTACATGTACCTATATTTGCCAAATATTCTAATTGTATTAACTATATAAAATAGTTAATTTCTCTTACCATTCAATATTTGCTACCTTACTATATATTTTATTTCAGATAATTATAATTCTTGGTAAAAGTTTTACATGGGTTATATTACAGTTATATTACGCTTATATTGTAAATATTACAAACATTATGGTGACATTTACTATAAAAATGATATTGCTATAATATATTATATATATATATATATATATATATATATATATATATATATATATATATATATATTATAATATATATATATTTTTTTCCAATTAAAGCAGAAAACTAAAACCTCCCGCAAATGCTGCTTAGTTAACACAAAATTTGATATATTCAACACAGTAAAAAACAGGGGTTTTGTATGAAACTCAAAGCGATATAAACTGAATATTATTGACAGATGTCTAACCTCTCTGAAACCACCGAAATCAGCTGTCACTATGAAACATTCATAACAGCCAGAGCCATCTTTTGAAAACGGACCGAACTAATTTGTACTCCCAATATTTTTTTTTCAATGAGCATGCAGAGACAGAATCACCATCACAACTCACCTACCATATGGCCCATGATCATTCACGAATCTCCTTCGATTAATAACTTAGAATTTTGTGTTGTTCGCAAAATAGTAGAGAAAATTTTGATCTAAATATCTGGATCTACATATATTGTGTTATACATGTGCTAATTTTGATCAGTCAAGATGGCTGCGACGAATATTTTCCTTTACCTCTCAAGCTTCACACCCTGTCTATAGAGGTACCATATACTTGGTCCAGATGCTTCTACGTCCATGATAATGCCGTTTCTTCCGCGATCGGCCCATTCAGTCGACTGAACGTGCCAATCGTCGTCGCGCCGTGCGAATGCCACGACTCGTGCGCGTGGTGGGCTTTTCGCTCCAGATACGTGCCTTTGCAAATAATGGAAAAACTTTGGCCGCGACAGGAAGGACAACGGCGACGGCGACCGAGCGGATATCGTGCGTTTCTCATTCTTCTCGGTCAGCGACGACAAGCACGGCGAATGTGCGCGCCGACGACGTCAGAGTTTCTGCATTCCGTGGTGGCGTTGACAGAGCGACGTAGTCGGTGGTCTGCACATCCACAATAAGAAGGATAAGAGTGTCGCGTAAGAGTGCGGTCGACGAAGTGACCCGCGTACTTCCTACATCGGAAACCACTAACGGCAGATGGGAGTTTAGTCGTTTCGTTTCCGTATTTTTAACGCGGAGAACACTCCTTGCCGACAGTTCGTATTGGTTTAAGAGGAACGGCAAAAATAGATAGATGGACAGATATTTGTATGAGTGAGATAAAAAAAGTTGAACGTAACATTAAGGGGATGTCGGCGCGAGCGACAAACTTGATAAGCATCGATAACGTAGAGCGATCATCAAAAAATAGAAAACGTTATCATCATTTACTGACGATATCGAATTTATGTATACACATAGATACTTATGGAATAAAGATTGTCAAATAAGCGCTAACATGATACCGCCATCTTTTCACAGATGTTATGCAAGTGTGTGTGCTATATTGTTATTTTAATTTTCTTATACATAGACGTTAATGTAAATGTCGCGTTGATATTGGCATTCTCTCCAAAATAGGTTCTTGTTACTTTTCTGATAAATTTTTCAAACCGCTTGAGTACTGGGTGCATCAAAGAAAGTTTTTAAAGAAGAATGTTGTAGGCGCAAGCGTACTTTGCGAATAATTTTTTGAAAAATACGTTACCTATTATTTGAGTTTTCAATATAATTTGAGGTATCATTTTCATTTCGCACTTGACCAACCCTTATAGAAATATCATACTAAGAATCATTGATAATTACTTATT
>NW_022639530.1:1192622-1198487 GCF_010583005.1 Odontomachus brunneus | reverse complement strand
TTCAATATATTCCTGTGTGTATCTATAATCTATTCTATTCTAATGATATTAGAAGCGGGCACGAAAATCTGATTATATTAAATGATAATATAATATATAATATAATATATTAAATTATAATATGATTAAATTAATTATTATACGTTTTTATTATTACTTATGTCGCTATATGTACAGTTACTCACTTATCTAATTTGTCTTCTCCACGGCAATTTCTAGCATCATTAGAATATCAAAGTAGAATTGTAGTTACATAAGGCAATATTTTATGAGTCAAAATTATTTAATCCCTTTTAAAATTTTCAGGGTTTTTGAAGGCGGTTAATTTTTCTTAAAAAAGTTTTCTATTCTGTATGTTTTAATTGACTAAAAATTAATTTTTTAAAGTCGATTAAAAATAAAAGTTTCTTTTTGTATCTCTAGATATATTTCTAAACATGTATCTCTAGATGCATTCGGATCTTTAAGAAAATAATGGAATTACTCGATTTCCAGGTGCGGATCACCTGGAAGAGGTGCGGAACACTAATCTAAGAGAGCTATGTAAATAATATATGTAGATAATCGAGTAAGTTTTATCGCAACATTTCCAATATATTAAGTTATTACGAAACGTACAAACAAACAAACTTATATACAAGAAATTTTAAGTATCATTTTTTTCTTTTAAAGTCGATTAAAAAAATTTGAAATATACGTATAAGTAAACGTATAAGCGCGAACTAAAGAACGCAGATTGTATTTTTTTTAGCGAAATCGTCCTGGAACGTTTGGTTTGCTATTTCTTCGTAGAAATTATCGATCGATCTTCAATACTGTTTTTCTCGCGCGTTAATATTATTTGCCGATAAGCGTCTTTCAATTTCCGATCGCACTTGGCGTCAGACGAAACGACATAAGCGTCTCGCGAGACATAAATAGCAAATGACAGGAATCAAAGGCAAATCTGTTCCCACGGGGACTGGAGCTTTTTGTCGTTGAACGTCGCTTTATAAGCCATAAAACGTGGCACGATAGCGTACCTCCACGAGCTCATAACTATGAAAGGATAGGGAAATACTGGGGAATCGGTCCGCAGCTATCGATCGTTCCTGGCAGACTGCTTCTCTCCTCGGTCCTACCTCGTCACTCGCACCGGACGACCCTGACTGTCGTCGCTCTCTCGGAGATAAATCGAGTTTACCGTCAGGTACCGCGCTCGGGACAAAGTTATTATAGTTTCGATTCGATTACGTCGCACTGCAACGACAGTTACGAGGGAAAACCGAGCGCCTTGAATCCCATCGCTCTGCCCTTTCGTACCCTTTTACCGGCGACGATGATCTTTACCCTAGATCAGCTGGATCGCCATGTCTTCTGGGAGGCTACTCGACTAGGAAGAGCTAGCAGAGAAAGAGTATGCAAACCAGCGTGTGTTAGTAGACAAAGCTTACGATATTCCCGTAGTGTGCCAAGCTTTCTATCGATACTACGTCTACATATCCTATCTTAGATAACATATAAATATTGATGTTTGACTCCTTGTTCACAACCTTGCTTTAATCTTCAAATCGTAAGAAATTGACCAACCACAGTCGATTATTTTAAAAATACTCAACTGTGATTGATCAATATCTTACGGCTTAAAGATTAAAGCAAGGTTGTGGACAAGGGGCTAAAGTTCATAAAAATAAGGGAGAGAATAAAACAGAGAGGATGCAAGATCATCATGTAGATCAATGGTGCAAAGTGGAAACAAATTGCAGATAACTTACAGTTAGATATATTATTGCTTTCCTTTAGTTGAAGCAAATAATGATAATTACTCATAAATTCAGAAAAGAGTATGTGTGTGTGTGTGTGTGTGTGTGTGTGTGTGTGTGTGTATGAGAATATGTGTGTACACAGAGAAAACGGTTTCTTTGAGCTTAGTGTTCCTATCCATTTGACTCGAATAACAACATATTCTATATCAAATGTTATTTTATTTTATTAAATTGTCTTTTACTATATTGTCTCACGTTGAACACTATTTAAATACTATTATAGTATTTAAAGAAAATAAAATTTGATTTTCAATCATATAATATATTATTTCATACTTTAAATATTGCTCAGCGTTAGATTGAATCGTGTTCTTTGATCGGAAAGAAAACTATTATTTTAAACGTCCCGTTTTTTAATCTATTGTTTGGACTAATCAAGGATGAGTGATCGTAATAATGATGGAGCATTTGAACAGAAAATCATATAGAAGAGCTATCCATGGGAAGCGTACACGATGAAGTAATAAAAAGACAGACTGTCAGTAATGCGGGGAAAAATGTCAAAAGTTATTTAAACAGAATTATTGAACTCTTTTGGTAAAATGAAAAAAATTTAGTAAAATAATTTGAACCAAACAAAATAATCATTTGGGCCAAGCAAAAAATTTACTCAAATAAAAAATCATGTTTGTTGAATAAAATCAAACAAAAAATCATGTTTGTGTGTTGAATAAAAAATTAATTTGTTTGATAAAAAATTAACTTGTTTAATGAAAATTTCACTTGTTAATCGAATATTAATATGATTATTATAAATATATTTTAATTTTATTTTTTATTGTTTTTAATTAGCTAAATAGCGCGCGCTTGAGTCAAAAGAAACCGTTTTCTCTGTAAAGAGGTACGGCAGTGGTATTGTAAACAATAATAAAATATCGTTTTCTTTCTTTAATGGTATTGACATAATTTTCGAATAAACCTTCTGTCAAATTATTTTTACGAATAGACGATATTTAATTAATCGAAAATTTTATTCTCGACTAATTTTCCGCTGAAAGAAAAGCGTGAAAAGCATGAAATCTCGTATTTAATCACAACACAGTCGGGTGTTAATAACTCGATATGCTATACGTGCCATTCGATCGTTTTGTTGCGGCGGTTATTGTAGTGAACGCGGACACTTATTGAAGCCCGCCATTGGCAATCGCCGTGCCCTTCTAGCTTCGTCTCCCTTTTATCGTTCGCGTTGCTTTTTTCCTCGCTTCCGTGGTGTCCGGTCCATCGTCCGCAGGACGAGCTGACACGTATCAAAATGTGGAAAAAAGGGCGAAGCCAGCGAATATTGCTGCGTACGTGTCGGGAAATCGTTTACTCCGTCGTCCTCTGACCAAAGAGAGCAAAAAAAAAGAAATAAAAATGGATAGTATATTGTTCCCATATCTGACGATTTCTACCTATATTCATTCCTGTAATGCACGTCATCTGTATTGTTGTATACACACACACATATATATACGCGAGTCGCTCCGGTAGTCATGGATTTCCTCTCGACGGAAACGCTGAATGTCAAGCCGCGAAAAATGACGGTTGTTTCCAAGTGGAGACACACAGATAGCTTCCGAGTTTCTGTCCTCTGCGATCGTAAAAAGCGAGCGTTCTGGCTATTTGCAATTTAAAAAGATGTCCAGTGGGCAAATTGTATTTGCTTAGAAAGAAATCTGCTATATATCACAAAAGGAAAAAGGGCTTCGCCGTAAAGCCGACCTTCCCTGCCCTCACTCTTCGCACGGGAAGAAGGGACAGTCAACTTCGTGCTTGTGTCAAGTTCAATTTATAATCGCAGTAAAGTGCTACGCTCGGTATATACCCCTCTGTACTCTCTAATGACGATTGAGAGCTAAAGCTAACGTCGACGCTCATCCTACGTGGCTTGCAGTAAACCGAGTGACGCGACGAGGAACGATGAGTCTTGAAAATACGTCGTTCGACGAAGTGGATGCCCGCGAGCGATTGAAATATCGTCGTGACGTGTCGAGATAGCGCCTCGGCTCGGCATTCATTCGCGCGATATTTCGTAATCTCGATAGAAACTTTTGCCGTTTACACGTTCGCTCCCGTTGAACAACGACCGACCGCGTTTCGTTACTCCATAACGTCCATGGATGTAGGAATATCTGAATGGAGAATATTTCTGCAGTGTTGAAGCTTAAGGGGAGTGGAGATTGTGTGTAACGGATATATCAAGATCAATCAAGATTATTATTATTATTGCAAGCTTTATTGCAAGCAAAAGGCGAGGCATTAGTGAAAGGGCTGCTTTGACTTTGCCTTTATTTAACACAAAAAAGTACGTCAAAGTATTATTAAGAGCAAATTCTATACAATCAGTTGCCCTAGAGCGGAAGGAGCATAGATAGCCTGCAGATTGTACCCTAAAGTGGAAGGGAATTAAAATATTTTAGGGTATGAAATACCATATTGTGTATCAAAAGGCTGAGCGGAATTTAATCGATCTGTAGCGAGGAAAAGATAGTTCACATTGCAGACGCGTCTCACAAGATGGTTCAGCATGAAAGTCAGCTTTATAGTGTGGAAGATTATGAAAATAAGAGGGGGATCCTATATGTAGAATGGTTTACACAAGATAGCATAAGCGCAGAATAAATCGTTGTAGGATCCTGAGACATCTTGATTGTCGGTATGCAGGTGAAATTTTCAAATGCTCAAATTTTCTATGTCATGCAAAACGGAGACAAGAATTTTGGATTTGTAGTACTCTCTTGAGAAACTGCTGAGACATTTAAGGAATATACACGTAATTGTATAATGGAACAAAGAAATAACTAATAGCTGCGATATGAGAAGCTTTTGAGGAATAGAACAGAACATGGCGAAGGAGATAAAACAAATATAAGCTGATTTATATTTAGGTATAATATGATGATCAAAGAACCAATATGAGTTGACATGAAGTCCCAGAATTCTGACTGTAGAAATAATTAAAATTGAAATTAAAGAAACGTTAAAAATGATTCAATACAAAGGCAAATTGAGAGTGGAACCAATAAGAATGATGGCGGCGGTATGTCTCCAATCTAATTGTATCTTATTTTTTTATTTCGCGGTTTTTCTAATTCTGCAGTCTTCGCGTAACAATCAGACATATTGTACAAGAAAATATAACATTTAACTGCAGACACATATTTTGTTTATGGAATACATAATCTCGAAACGTAGTAACGGTTAAAATCACGCCGCGCGACTGTGCACGATGTGAAAATACAGTGTCCGATAATTCACGAAGGAGCCGCGGTGTACAGGTAGATTAGATCAAACTGAACAAATAATCTCTCTACCATTTCGCGAACAACCACGTAAAGTTTTGAGTTATTAATTAAAAAATATTTGTAAATGATTACGTGCCATATAATAAATGAACTGTGATAGTGACCTTTGCCGTTGTATGCTTATATGTTAAATTAAACTGAACAAAAAAGTCCTCTATCATTTTTCAAGTAATCACATAAATCTTTAGTTATTAATTAAAGAAGATTAGTGTAGTATTATGCACAGCTGTATACTAATCTTGTTTAATTAACAACTGAACATGTACGTAGTCATTTGGAAAATGGTAAAAAGCTTTTCTGTTCAGTTTGATCTAATATACAAGCACTGAGAGAAAAATAATAGATGGAATAACTATAATCTCACTATATTTTATAGTTCGTTTTAGTCTCAAACATATATTTATAGTTTATCTAAACATGAAGATATAGCAGAATGAACACAGATTTATAGTCATCATCTTATTACTCTATGTGTATAGTAAAGCATTCTTTGGGAATATAGTTACATGTACCTATATTTGCCAAATATTCTAATTGTATTAACTATATAAAATAGTTAATTTCTCTTACCATTCAATATTTGCTACCTTACTATATATTTTATTTCAGATAATTATAATTCTTGGTAAAAGTTTTACATGGGTTATATTACAGTTATATTACGCTTATATTGTAAATATTACAAACATTATGGTGACATTTACTATAAAAATGATATTGCTATAATATATTATATATATATATATATATATATATATATATATATATATATA
>NW_022639530.1:1169510-1192612 GCF_010583005.1 Odontomachus brunneus | reverse complement strand
TGAGGTATCATTTTCATTTCGCACTTGACCAACCCTTATAGAAATATCATACTAAGAATCATTGATAATTACTTATTTTCAGTATTAAAAATACTGGATAATAAGTAATTATCAATGATTCTTAGTATGATATTTCTATAAGGGAATGTTACATTTTATTTTCGCACGTAATTTTATCATATAAATTAAAGTAGTCAGTACCCTGCATTTTTTGAAAAATGAAATCAGTGTCACGATAGCAATAGTTCCACATTGTTTTCATTCTTGAGACAGGAATGCCCTATTTCATGTATGCATGTGCTTTTATAAAAGCATTTTTAATTTGCTCAAGTCAATACAAATTTGTTGGAAAATGTCGTTGATGTGATATCGAATATCTTTGCAAAACTATTGTCTCATACTGATTCGACAAAATTAAAAACCGTTTTACATGGTAAAAGTACGTACGAAAATGAAGCAGCGCATTCTCTCAATATGAGATGAGAACGATAAGAAACAGTTACTATTACGACATCGAATCTTTCTGTAAAAATTCTACTTCTTTCTACCTGCGTCGAATTAAAAACTCTTTTGCATGGTAAAGCGGAGCATCCCATGTGATCCGGGAGACAATGCAAAGAAAAATAGTCAAACTTCATATTTTCGAAAATACATATTTGTGAAAGCGAAAATTACTTAAAAAAACTGTAAGATATTATTTCAGAATGTGCTCTAGATGCTAACACTATATGATTTAATAACCTGCAGTAACATGACCGAATTTTGGCCAATGCGCAAGAATCCGACATTTATGAACGTCGATTATGAACGTGATTTTGGGCTATTGAAAAATTATACTCAAGATTCTGGACGTGTTACTGAGAGACTAGAGTGACATTAACGCACATAGTCATTCAAGAGACGATGTAGAGCAAAATTCGCACACTTTACGTCATTTACGAAAATACACCTTTGCAAACGCGAAAATTATTTTACACTGTTAAAAATTATCCCAGAAAAAAGCTTGCCAAGTCAAAATTTCAATTGGTCATTAGTATGCAACAATGATCCAATTAAAACAATTATAAGATTTTATCAATGGATACTCCATTCACATCTTTTTAAACCATACAAAAATATTCAAGTATGTACATTTTTCTAAGAATTAAGTTAGTCAGTACTCTTAAAGAAATGGAAATGTTTGACTCGTTGAACTATTGCGAAAATCTCAGAGCTAAATTGTTTGGTTGGATCATTCTTACATAACTCCGGCGAATTGCAAATTCCAATTCTTACTTTACTTCCCGTCGGACCCAATACGATTTACGTCTACGTGCATGCAGCCTACGTAAAGTGACTCTTTGTGTCTACTATATGAGCGTCTAAATTGAGCGCTCACCATTACGCGTCGTCCCACTGTGTCCAAGGCCCACCAGCCATCCTGTCGCTGCGTCTGATACTGCAATGGTCCTCGCGTCCCACGTTGCCTGTAATTCACTCTCGACCACGATAATCTAACGGAGATTTCACGAAAAATCCAGTCTCTCTCTTGGGGGATACACTCCGAGTTCCGAATTGCGTATGAAATATCGCGAACTGCGTCTTCGAAAAAATATCGGTCTTTCGGATAAACGACGAGTATGTGGGACGAATTCGACAACGGTCCAATTGAATTGTAATGAATCGCTTTGATACATGTGCGACGCAAATCACTTATAAAGTAAACGGAATTCGCGAGCGAAGGGAATACGCGACGTGAAGCCCGATCTCGCGAAACCTTTCGACGCGTGAGTAAAGTAATCTGTGCGAAATTGTCACGTACGACACGGAATATCCTTAATGTAACGTTTCGATGGTGCAGCGTAGTAGACTGTACTACAGCTCCGCAATATTGTTGCGAATAACAGCTCCGCAATATTTTTGCGGAAACAATTCCGTAATATTTTTGCGGATAAAAGCACCGCAATACTTTTGCGAAAACAATTCCGCAATGCTTTTGCGGATAACAACTCCACAATATTTCTGCGAAGTTCGCTCGCAATTCTTCCGCAAATATGATCCGGTGAAATTCGCAAACCTATCAAATTAATAATCAAATTAATAATCAAACCTATCAAATTAATAATCACGAACGCGAGCGTGAATAAAAAATTAGAAATTATGAAAATTGTGACGATAGAAATAAAGCTTTTGCACAAAATTCATCCGAAAAAAGTGTTACTGCGTAAGACGTCTGTCTTCGTTTGATGGAATTTGTCGCGCGCCGCGTAAGTAAACAAACAACTGCTCGCATGTCTAACTTGTGTACATCGCGTTTTTCACGAGGGATCAACGTTCGCTAGCATTGTCTCTATTGAGTTCCGCATTAGAAAACTTTAACTCTAAATGAAAAATTCAAACATGAAAATGTTCTGACAATCGTGAAATTTTGCGAGCAGTTTATATATTATATATAATCATGTTAGATCGCTTCGTGTAGGTGCCGCACGATATCGAATTTTACTTAATAACGAACTCTACTTTATAAAATACAATCGTGATTCAAACTCACGCGAGAGAGAAAATTGAGAAAATTAATGACCGGTGAAAGATCTGTGACACGGGTGATGTGACGGGTGCGCATTTTATGTAGCACAATCTCTGTGGCGCAATCCCTTTGCGCGTTGGCGCATTGTTCGAGACACCTTGAAGATCGCGTTTAATAAAACTGGATAATTTTACAAAGTTTTGAATGTTCAGAGCGTATACTCAATACTTTAAGTATCTACCAGATAGTGTTGGGGTTTGATTAAAATTTCCTTCGACAAAAATCGTCGACCAATCAATAATCTAAGTTAATCAATTTCTAAATATATATACATTGCGAGAAAAATACTTCAAAATTTATTTGCCAAATTTATGTAAAATATATATTATCACTAATATTATTATTTGAAAAAGTGATCTTCCGATTGTTTCGAGTAGGGTGATTTTTATTGGACGGCACGTACACATACTACAACTACAAATAAATCGCATTGATTCGATAAGCATGCATTACATTGAAAGACTTTTTGTCTTTCTTTTATTAATATATTTCTTGTTTTGACTCACCAAACCGCCGATTAAGGTAGCCACATTTTGCTTTCGTTTCTGGAACAGAAAAATGCCATTTCGCCGATTAGATTTGTGCATTGATGACGATTTGAGTGAAGAAGTTTGAAGGATTAAAGAACAATAAACACGATATTTTTCACGCTGGGAGAATTTTTTAGAATGCATTCACACTTGGAATATTCCACTTTCGTTTTTCTCGACGTTGCAAATAAATCTCGTAATCAGAAAAAATCAAAATTTTTCAAGTGATGATGTCACTCAGAAAAAAATTCTCGCGTGCAATTACAATTTAACACGATTTTTGACTCGATTTAAATTATCTCGATTTCGAACAAGAGAATTATCAATTTTGTCAAATTTCTAAATAAAATTACAAATGTTAATTAATGAAACTCATCTTCAAGCTAACCCCGCTCGGCACGAACTAATCGTTAATGTGATTTGGCCTTAACAGAAACTCTAGGCTCAACAAAAGCTGGGTAAACAAATCATCGTAACGGCCAGGGGTGCGTTCCGTTTCCACGCATGATGCGCATGAAACGCAACGTTAGAGTGACAGAAATACGAGAGTAAGATAAAATGAGAGGGAGAGCACTCAGGTAAGGTTCTCGAACCTAGATTAGGTTAGTTCTCGAACGCATGAGAGCGCATGAACTGCACTACCTCAGAGCTGAGACAGTCCATGCGTT
Source organism: Odontomachus brunneus (assembly GCF_010583005.1). Classification (NCBI taxonomy): domain Eukaryota; kingdom Metazoa; phylum Arthropoda; class Insecta; order Hymenoptera; family Formicidae; genus Odontomachus; species Odontomachus brunneus. Next base: position 1,188,848 of record NW_022639530.1, on the reverse strand, counting down.
CGAGAACTAACCTAACCTAGGTTCGAGAACCTTACCCGAGTGCTCTCCCTCTCATTTTATCTTATAGCAAATTCGGTTGCTTGCACTAGTGTGCACTGAGTGCGCACTAAGGCTTGTTCATAGTATGTTATTATATTTAAAGATTGTCTTAAATAATTCTCAAATAAATTCTCAAATATTTTTAACCATAATATGATATGTATAACATCCGTACGAATCATTTTATTAGTTAAAATGTTTTTAAATATGTATTTAAGACACGATCTTAAATATAAGAATGTACTGTAAACAAGCCTTAATGCGCACTCAGTGCGCACTAGTGCAAGCTACCGAATTCGCTATTAGTTTCGTATCTCTGTCACTCTAACGCTGCGTTTCATGCACATCATGCGTGTAAACGGAACGCACCCCAGCTCGTGCCGCTGACTGAGCGGCGCGTCGGGGGGAGGGGGAAGACGTGCTGCCGGTCAGGTAAACACGCGTGCGCGAGTACATGGAATCACGCCACAACGCTATCAGCCGCCGAGGCGAACGCATCGCGAAGCTGCCGCGTTATTTTCTAAACTGTTTTATGTCGATTTTTAATACCGCATTTTAACTTCGGCACAATTAAGCTGATTATTAAGACGAGTTGAGACACGTACTTATCACGCAAGCAGATGTTGCAGGCTTTACCGCAGCAGATAATTACTGCGTTTCATTTACTTTTTTTACTTGTTATATTTACTTGTTAGAGAAATGTCACAATCAAATTCCTTAATGCCAATCAAATATTATCATCCATTTATTATTCAAGTATTATTAGTTCTTTATTCGGTTGAAGCAACTTAATTTGAATTGCTCCCCAATACGTAATAAAAATGGTTAAATGATAACCGAATAAAGAACTAATAATGCTCGAATAATAAACAGATGATGATAATATTTAATCGGCATTGATTTAATCGAACAATTCTGTATGTAATTAATTAATATTACTCGATATTATTATACGGTTGTACGGATATTATTATACGATCAGACATTATCATTATCTATTAATTAATCGGGTATTATTATTTCTTTATTCGGTTATCGTTTAATTATTTTTTATTGCACATTGAGAAGGAACTCGAACGTGCCGTTATGACAATTTCTTTTCTTCGTTTTGCTGTCGTGTGTAACCAGTTAATACTAATTTATTAAATTACTAATTGATACTAACTTAAATTAAATTTCTGTTACAGAAATCTAATAGAAAAGACGTAGTCACGCAGTTCTAGAGGATGCGATACCTGGGGGATGCCGCGCCGGAGGATTCGGCTCGTGCCTGTTTGAGTCGGGTCGAAGGTGAGCTTCATTGATTTGTATTCATAATTAAAAATCCGACAAAACTAATAATTTTCTTATTTTGAATCGAGTTCCTGAATGCCTCCATTGTCATGTAACGAATTAATACTAAATTAAATTTGCTTTTTGTTACAGAAACGAGCACTCGACTCTAAGGAGATGCTATGCTGGAGGAGCCTGGCAAAGTTGGCGCGAAGGTGAGTTTCACTTAGTTGAATTCGTAATTAAAAATCCGACAAAACTAATAATTTTCTTATTTTGAATCGAGTTCCTGAATGCCTCCATTGTCATGTAACGAATTAATACTAAATTAAATTTGCTTTTTGTTACAGAAACGAGCACTCGACTCTAAGGAGATGCTATGCTGGAGGAGCCTGGCAAAGTTGGCGCGAAGGTGAGTTTCACTTAGTTGAATTCGTAATTAAAAATCCGATAAAAATGGAAATTCTCTTGTTTGAGATCAAGTTCTTTAATGCCTCCATTGTCGTGTGTAATAATAAATTAAATGTGCTTTTTGTTGCAGAAACGAAGCAGACGACCAGCCGACTCTTAGGGGTTGCTGCGCCGGAGGATCCGGCTCGGGCCAAGCAGGGTTAGCTCGAAGGTTAGTTTCCTTAATTATCATTTGTCATTAGATATCCAATAAGATTGATAATTCTCTTGCTCGAAATCGAGATAATTTGAGTCGAGTCAAAGATCGCATTAAATCGTAATTACACGCGGGAAGAATTTTTCCTGAGAAACATCATTACTTGAAAAATGTTGATTTGTTTTAATTAAGAAATTTTTATGAAACATCAAGATAAAGGAAAATGGAATATTCTAAATATGAATGCATTCCGAAAAACTTTCCCAGCGTGAAAAATATCGCGCGCTTATTTTTTTTATATTTCAAATTTTTTTACTCAAACCGACATCAATGCACGAATCTAATCGGCGAAACATTTTTCTGTTCCAGAAACGAAAGCAGAACGTGGCTGCCCTAATCGGCGGATCGGTGAGTCAAATAAGAAAATAAATTGGTAATAAAAAGATAAAGTCTTTCCATGTAATGCATGTTTATAAATCAATGCGATTTGCTTTGCTGTGGTGTAGTGTACGTGCCGTCCAATAAAACACATTGCTCGAACATTTGAAAGATCGCTTTTACAAATAATAATATTAATAATAATGCATGTTTACATAAATTTGGCAAATTTTCAATATTTTTTTTCCCATTAATTTTTCTCCCAATGTATAAATATTTAGAAATTGATTAACTTAGATTATTGATTTGTCGACGATTTTTGTCGAAGGAAACATTGATTAATTTAATTTTAATATTATCTGGTAGATGCTTAAAGTATTGAGTATACGCTCTAAACATTCAAAATTTTGTAAAATTATTCAGTTTTATTGAATGCGATCTTCCAGATGTCTTGAGCAGTGCGCCAACGCGCAAGGAGATTGCGCCAACGCGCAAAAAGATTGTGCCACAGAGATTGCGCCGCGGAAAATGCGCAATCACACCCGCGTGATAGATCTTCCACCAGTAGTTAATTTGTTCAATTTTCTCTCGCGTGAGCTTTAATCACGATTGCATTTCATAAAGTAGAGTTTGTGCTTTCTTATTAAGTAAAATTCAATATTGTGCGGCGCGAAGCGATCTAACGTGATTATACAAACTGCTCGCAAAATTAATTTCATGATTGTCGAAAAATTTTCATGTTTGAATTTTTCACTTAGAGTTAGAGTTTCCTAAAGCGGGACACAATAGAGACAATGTTAGCGAGCGTTGATCCTTCGTGAAAAACGCGATGTACACAAGTCAGACATGCGAGTAATTGTTTGTTTACTTACGCGGCGAGCGATAAGTTCAAGCGAACGAGAACAGACCTCTCACACGGTAACATTTTTTTCGCGTGAATTTGAATAGAATCTTTATTTCTATCGTCACAATTTTCATAGTTTTTAATTTTTCATTCACGTTTGCGTTCGCGATTATTAATTTGATAGGTTTTGCGAATTTCACCGGATCGTATTTACGGAAGAGTCACGAGCGAACTTTGCAGAAATATTGCGGAGTTGTTATCCGCAAAAGCATTGCGGAATTGTTTTCGCAAAAGAATAGCGGAGCTCTTATCCGCAAAAATATTGCGAAATTGTCTTTGCAAAAGTATTGCGGAGTTGTTATCCGCAAAAACATTGCGGGTGTCTTTGAAAAATTATTGCGAAGCTGTTATCTGTAAAAATATTGCGGAGCTGTATTGCAGTTTACTACGCATCATCGAAACGTTATATTAGGGATATTCCGTGTCGTACGTGAGAATTTCGTACAGATTACTTTACTCACGCGTCGAAAGATTTCGCGAAATCGGGCTTCGCGTCGCGTGTTCCCCTCGCTTACGGATTCCGTTTTCTTCGTAAGCGATTCGCGTCGCGCGTGTATTAAAACGATACATTACAACTCAATCGGACCGTTGCTGAATTCGTCGCACATACTCGTCGTTTATCCAAAAGGCCGACATTTCTTCGAAGACACAGCTTGCGATATTTCATACGTAATTCACCACTCGGAGTATATCCTCCAAGAGAGACGGGATTTTTCGTGAAACCTTCGTTAGATTACCGCGGTCGGGAGTGAATTACAGGCGACGTGGGACGCGAGGACAATTGCAGTGTCAGATGCAGTGACAGGATGGCAGGTAGACCCTGGACACCGTGGGACTACGCGCAATGGTGAGCGCTCAATTTAGATGCTCATATAGGAGACTCAAAGAGTCACTTTACGTAGACTGCATGCATATAGACGTAAATCGCATTGGACCCGACGGGAAGCAAAGTAAGAATTGGAATTTGTAATTCGCCAGAGTTACGTAAGAATGATCCAACCAAAGGATTTAGCTCTGAGATTCTTGTAATAGTTCAACGAGTCAAGCATTTCCATTTCTTTAAGAGTACTGACTAACTCAATTCTTAGAAAAATGTACATGCTTGAATATTTTTGTATGGTTTAAAAAGATGTGAATGGAGTATCCATTGATAAAATCTTATAATTGTTTTAATTGGATCATTGTTGCATACTAATGACCAATTGAAATTTTGACTTGGCAAGCTTTTTTCTCGTCGGATTGTTTCTTGATGATACATTAAACTGATATTTTTCAACATGTTATATTTATATGCTCTATAACTGTTATATATGCTCTATATATGTTTATATATACCTTAGGTACGCTCTATAAATATATATCTACTAATTGATTAATATACCTTAGAACTTGTTATGTCGTATTATATCAACATAATATCTCTACGAAGAAATTCTCTTATGCATACGCGTTTGTTGTTGACAAATTAAGACGTTGTTGACAAAGACGGCAAATTAAATTTTGACAAATTAAAGACAACAAATTAAATAATTAAGCCGAAACACTAACCGAAATGTTTCGATTTCCCGCAAAATTATTAAACTAAGATTCGGATCCAAGCGTTTTGAGATTCCGTTAAATGATTCTGCCGAGTTTAGAACCGATGTGTTTTGAGACTCTACTAAATTATTGAGCCGAGATTCAACCGAACTGTTTTGTGTTTCCGCTAAATTATTAAGCCGAGATTCGATCCCAACTGTTTTGAGTTTTCGCTAATTTATTAAGCCGAATTAGTTAAGTCTGGGATAATTTCTTAAAGAAATTTTCGCGTTTGTAAAGGTGTATTTTCGGAAACGACGTGCGTATTTCGCACTACATCTTCTAGATCACAATGTGTGTTATTTGTCACTCTACTCTTTTAGAAGCACGCCCAGAATCTTGAAAATAATTTCCCAATATCCCAAAGTCGCGTTCATCAAGTTTGATCCTTCATAGCAGTGTATTGGAATTCTTGCGCATGCGCAGTGGTCCTATCCGCCGCATGAGCCGAAAGTCGGTCCTGTTATTGCAAGTTAGGTCATAGTAGCGTTAGCATGACCTAACTTAATAGATAAGTAGAACACATTCTGGAATAGCTTTTAGGATTTGTTAAACTAACATTCGCGCCTGAAAAGGTATATTTTCGAAAATTATGTCAGGTGTGATATTTCGTTCTACATCGTTTCCACATTTACAATGTGTGTTTGCATCACTCCAGTCTCTCAGAAGAATCATGCCCAGAATCTTTAAAATAATTTCCAAAAATTCCAAAGTCGCGCCCATAACGTTAGATCCATCGTAGCAGTATATTCGGATTCTCGCGCATGCAAAGGGGTACCTATCCTGCGCATAGTCCGAAAGTCGGTCATGTTACTACAGATTAGGTCATGTAGTGTTAGCATGTAGTGCATATTCTGGAATAGTTTTTTAGAGTTTTTTAAAGTAATATTCGCGTTTGAAATGTTATATTTTCGAAATTGACGGGCGTGCTTATTTCGTCCTGCATTCTCTCCTGAGTGACAGTGTGTGTTTGTGTCACTCAGTCCCTTCAACAGCACCCCCAGAATCGAGAAAATAATTTTAAAATAGCCCAAAGTCGCGTTCATAACGTTAGATCCATCGTTCGTAGGAACGTTAGACTCTCGCACATTGGCCGAAAGTCGTTTATGTTACTTTAGGTTATTTATGTTATTTAGATTATTTATTAGATAGGTCATATAATAGTAGCATCTTAAGCACATTCTGGGATAATTTTTAACAGTGTTTTAAAGTAATTTTCGCGTTTGCAAAGGTGTATTTTTGAAAATGACGTGAAGCTATTTCGCTCTGCATCGTCTCTCGGATCATGTGGGGTGCTCCGCTTTACCATGCAAAAGAATTTTTAATTCGACGCAAGTAGAAAGGAGTAGTCTTTACAGAAAGATTCGATGTCGTGATAATAACTGTTTCTTATCGTTTTCGTCTCATATTGAGAGATGTTCCGCTCCATTTTCGCACGTACTTTGACCATGCAAAAGGGTTTTTAATTTTGTCGAATCAGTACGAGACAATAGTTTTGCAAAGATATTCGGTCAACGTCATTTCCCAACAAATTTGTGTTGACTAAATTAAAAATACTTTTATATAGTAAAAGTACATGCGAAATAGAGTATTCCTGCCTCAAGAATGAAAACGATGTGGAACTATTGCTATCGTGATACTAATTTCATTTTTCAAAAGTTGCAGTTGTACTGACTGATCCAATTTATACAATAAAATTATGTACGAAAGTAAAGTGTAACATTGGTCAGTGCGAAATAAAAATGATATCTCAAATTATCATTGCTAATTATATTGAAAACTCAAATAATAGGTAATGTAATTTTCAAAAAATTATCCGCAAACTACGCTTGCGCCTAAAAAACTCTTTCTTAGATGCACCCAGTACATAAGCGGTTTGAAAAATTTATCAGAGAAGTAGCAAGAGCCTATTTTAGAGAGAATGCGAATATCGGCAACGCGGCATTCACATTTACGTAACGTATATGCGTAAGAAAATTAAAATAACAACGTAGCACATACACTTGCAAGGTAGCCTAGTCCTTTAAGCAATTGCAAAGGACTCTGACAGAAGAAATTAAATAAAACTTAGGGAGTTGTAGCAAATCGTAAATTAATAAGAATATGAGTTTTTTGTTATGTATATCTATTATCGCATCTTGATATAAAAAATCAGATTTTATGATGTTTATTTCATTTCTGTTCTACAAAAGAATCATGCTTCAACAGCAAGCATTCTGACTTCAGGAGTGATCTAAAATCAATATTAATATATTTTTTTATTTATTTTATTCATTCAGCTCTTTTTGGCTTTTATTAAAATAATATTTTTCTGCGCATGCCAGAAACATATCACATATAATAAAACCAAACTTCAGCACTTCTCGATATTCTAATTTCTAAATCGAGCAAATAAGGTACTGCACACAAGTACACATACCTCACGGTATATTACTCATAAGTTACCATTCAGAGCCTTGTGTACACCGCGGCTGCGTGCAAATCTGCACCTTTGGAAACGAAATTCACGGATATTTGAAATTCTAAATATATACGGCGCGCGGCTTACGCCAACCGAAACTGCAACGCGCCCAGTCGATTGCATACATTCCATTTGAGTTCCCCTTGTAACTGTTGATCGCAGTACTTTATCGTCTATTAGTTTCACCCCACCGGATCGTTCTTCGCCAAGAATGTATAGCGCACAATTCGGCACGTTTTATGCGCCATCGGCGTAAGTATATATGCCGTAGCGTGACCACGAATATCAAATTGCATAGCTTCGCAACTGCAGTTAATCTCTCCGTTTGAGAGGCGATGTTCTTACACCTCTTAATGGAATTGCGTTCAACGGAAAATAGACGGAGGAATATATTGTAAGGACGAATAAAATACATGAATGTAAGTTAAGAACATAAATTATATATAAAGAACTTAAGAAAATCACAGCCGGGTTAGCGGAATGCAGACTTTAAAACGGGAAAGAAACGTGAAAAAGTGTGGTCAATCGCTTTGCCTGATTTTAGGCTCGAGTTTTACCTCGATAATGATAATTTTTCCTGCACATGGTTGAAAGTCACGTCGAGTCGATTTAAAAAATATGTAACCCTATAATCCTCTTACCATTCTGTATTGGTAATTTCTGCGATTGTGACCTGTCATATGCTGTCTGATAATCAATTATCACCACTGATCAGTTAAGATTTTGTTGATAAGTTTTACGTTGTTTGGCGGCAAACGATAAACATGTAGCGCATGTCATGCGCAGTTGAGTTAGCTGATACTTGGCTTCTTTTGTTTGATACTATTTGTTATTCAATTTGTTGTTAAATTAGGACTTTTTGGGTTATTTTCCTCGAAAAAGAGAAAATTTGCACCTTGGCAAAGAAGCCGAGAACAGAAAGGGAAGAATTAATCAGAACTTGCGCTGGTAGAAAAACTTGCCGACTACCACTTGACCACCAGCGCGAGTTCTGATTGGCTATTGCTCTTCTGCGCTCTACTTTTTCATCAAGCTGAGAATTCTCCTCAAGAGGAGATCAGATTAAAGATTATATTAGATTAGTGATTAGAGATTAGAGAGTTATATATTTTTAGAATCGACTCGCGCGCGTGCGGCGACGTAAGCTTTACTGAGAGAAATTATCCGATAAAGAATTAAGAAACGTATATTTCCGATAAATTTTTATATTTGATCAGGAAACATTTGATGAGAAATATCGGTTCATAAGTTTTTGATCAGTTTATCTGATGAAATGCCATTATGATCGGAAGTATCTGATAAAATTTAATCGGATATTCTGATTGGATATAAATTAATAATTGATTGAAATTTGATCGGAAATATTCGTTTGTTAATTTTTTATTGGATAATTTCTCTCAGTATATGTTAAAAAAATTGTCATCAAGGGCCCTAAAATCATGCGAAACTAACCGCTCTCTTTGCAGTCATATCTCTCACCTCTGAGAGAGCTTCAGTTAACGTAACGCAGGCTGAATATTCATATTTGTATGCATATTTCTCAATGAGAAATATCAACATCCCTTACACGACATGTGTTTTCCTAATTTTTCTCCTCTCCAATTGTAGCTCTGTTCTTGGTAAAGCCGCGATACATATGAACGTATCCCGCGTGTGTATACATTGTGTTCTTTCAGCTATTCGATCAATATCTACCCCGCACCGTCCTCACCCGCTCTTGTCCGCAATCGAGGTACGCATTTACTTAAGATATGAAATGTTGAAAAGTAATGAAAAAGAAACAAGTATCTTTTGTGCACTTTCGGGATTTACATGCCTCTTTCTCCTTCTCTCCTTGGCAGAAATCGCCTCGCTGATTCTTCACCGAATCGTCCAAGCGTGATTCTGTAAGCGAATCCTTCTTGTGTGTGTGTGTGTGTAACACTTCTCGTGTGTGTAATACGATGCGGTTTGTCATGTGAGAAAAGTTGATATTTTTCATTGAAAAATATTCATACAAATATGGACTTTAGTCTGTGTTAATTGCAATTCTCAGTGAGATATGGCTGCGAATTTCTTTCTCCCGTTTTGAAATCCGCCTTCCGTTGACCCGACGGTAATTTTTAAAAAATTCTTAATTTACGTTCGTAATTCACGTTTGTGGATTTCACTCGAGTTTACAATTTATGACTGATCTTATATCACGTGGACGGGATTTGTGTGGTTACGACAGTGAAATGAACTGCGACCATATCTAACCGTGATTCTATCCCATGGTTACCCGAAAAGCTCGGGATGATGGTGATTTTCCGCTCCCAGGCGAATGTTGCAAATCAATCTCGTGCAACCGACGGTTCCCGTCGTAGAGATCATTTTTATGCTCGCTTGCCTAGCACCGTGCACGAGAGGGTTGCGACGATAGAGAACGGTTTGGGGTAGTCCCTCGAAGATGCTCGAGCAGCACCGGCGTGGAGAGTACATTTTTCTGCGGTGGAGAAAATTTGAAAGTCAAATCGCTGCAGGAAGATCGTCGAGCTGCTCTAACAAAAATCGACTCGCGCCCCTTCCGGCATCCAGCGTGTTCGCGCATTCGTTTACTCGCGCTAAGGGCCACCGCGCTCTATTTCTATTACTCTCTATCTCTCATACTCTCTTTCTTTCTCTCGTTCATTTATCGACCTCTATCTTTTCATCCGTGTAATCTCATATTGCGAGATATACTCCTCGCTTGATCGAAATACCGGAGGGTATTTTAATTAAGGATGTTCTAGCGTTCGATTAAATATTAGGTAAATTTATACAAAAGATACAAAAGACACAAACCAACGATACATAACAAAAATTTCAATAATTTTTACTGTTTCCGAGATATTTAATTGTAAAGTTATTTTTATGCGGGCATATATAGAGCTTCCGTAAAATACAACAAATTTCTCTTTATTTGACATATGAGACGAAAGTTACAAAACTGTCGTGGTAATAAAAGGAATATTTAAACGTATTTTAGTAAAGAATAAATTTACCGCTAGGTTGAAGATAAATTCGGATCTTTCCATGAGAAAATTCGTGAAATCGACAATGTATGAGTAGAAGTATGACAACAATATCGGAAGTTACAGAACTATCGTGATAATAAAAGGAACATTTAAATGTATTTTAGTGAACTATCATAAATTTACTGTTAGGTTGAAGATAAATTCGGATCTTTCCATGAGAAAATTCGTGAAATCGACAATGTATGAGTGGAAGTATGGCATCACATACATACATACAGAAGAAACAATTGTATTAGAGTAACTGAATTTTCCGTTGCCTCGTAAGAATAGAGATCAGATGAAAGATTTAGTTGTAGGAACAGAAAGGTTTCTGCAAGGGTTTCTGCTCAGCCAATTTTTCTCACTTATTGCAACCAAGTTTCAATACAGCTGGATGTGCAGTAGAATATTTATGATCACGATAACAGAGATATCATTTCTCGTCGCGGAATTTTCACCTGGTTCTTATTCCATTATATGAATAGAACTCTTTTTTCCGTGATAAGTTAATGCTAAATCTGAAATGATCTCATAATGTTTCTGTATTTCTATATACATATATTACTTAATTTTATATTTATATTTATATATTATCTATATATGTATTATATACTTTAACATAACACTTATACATTTCCATTTCAAATTAAATGAAATTGATCATTTATCAGAAACAATAACGAGTATATTTCATGTTTATATATATTTTTTTACAATTGCTATTGACATTAAATGTCTTCCAACTATTATTTTATTATTTTTAAAATAAAAAAAATATTATATGTTATATACATTTATGAATTTGATTTATGAATTTTATTTTACTAATATTTTTCGCACAATTGTTTTTTTAATGATTTTATTAATAAAATACTAATTGAGTAAACTAGGGGGTATAAAGTTGGAACCTCTTTCTCTCTGCTTAAATTTTAATATGCATTCGCGCCTAGCAATGTAAAATTGTTGCGAATTTACTGTATTTTTTATTGTATTAGCGGAAGAAATAAATTCTTTCAATTTATAAAAGAATTGCTAAAGTTACAGCAATCTGAAACAAGACGGTTAGAGTATGCTGGAGTGCAGATTGGTGTAATGAAATTCTCGTCTTCATTTAATTTTAAGCGGACGTTAATTTGACATAATTTAAATATAAGCTTTCCGTCTCGTCTGAAGAAATCGATATTTAACGCGTTCCTGTGCACTGAAAAAAGAATTTAGTTGACAAAATCAAAACTTGATTAAAATGGAATTAACCGAATGTTAATGTAATTACAAAAAAATTACAAAAAAATTTAATTGCCTCTATTTTATTTTGCTTAATACACTGAGAGAAATCATCCGATAAAAATTAATAAATAAATATTTCCGATAAAAAATAAATTAATTTTCGTATACCATCAGGAAATATCCGATGAGAAAATCAGTTCATAATTTTTTTATTGGTTTATCTGATAAAAAATGCCATTATGATCAAATATTGGGTATCTTAATCAAATATAACAATTGATCAGAATTTAATCGGAAATATCCGTTTGTTAATTTTTTATCGGATATTTCTCTTAGTGTGATTAAGTAAATATATTACTGAGAAAATAAGGCAAAATAGCGACGATTAAACTTTTTTGTTGTACCAAACATTTGGTTGATCCTATTTTAACCAAATTTTGGTCAACCAAATTCTTTTTTCAGTGTGAGAACGAAAAATTGATTCCGGATTTGGTAGAAGCAATTAAGCGATTCATGGCTGATCCATTGAAAACGGGACGGTTCTAGAGTGAGGCTCAAGCTTAAAAGTGATTTTTGATGCGTCGAGTGTACGCAAATGATGAACGGATTGATCTGTTGTGTCGTCCACGCAAACAGAAACCGTTAGCGTTTCGACATTGACGTCGGTGAACCGCGCTGCTACACTTTGAGCCAGTTGCCGTTCAAGTATTGACGCTTCGTACGAGACGCTAGGTATGCTTAACAATTGCAGGTAAACTTGTTGGGTCGCCATATAGCCACCATTGCTTGCCGTACAATTCATTTTAATGTCATCTATCGCCCGACGGCGCCCGTGGCTAAATGGAAAGCTCGCCGGGCATAATTCAATTGTTGAATTTCCATTTCTTATTAACAGACGATGTATCGTGGAGCGCCCGAGAGTGCAAACACGACGTGGAAAAAGGGAGGACAAAAGCCCGCGCGCTGGAAGGTGGCTGTCGGATAAAATCAATCTCAAGCTGCCGTCGTGGCGGCTTACCCCGATAAGCAACGGGGCAAATCGTATCGATTCCCGCATAGTTATTGGCCACTTGTGTTGATGAGATTTATACCGTTGAGACAACTTTTGCGTTTCTACACGGATCTCCTTGCCGTGCCGAACTAAAATCATCGCGCCTCGTCCCAGTAAGCACAATAATGTAACGGTTACATTAATGTAAAGTAATGGTTATATTAATGTAATATAACGTGCAATGTAACATATAACGTTGCACTTCGCATACATATTAGTTGTAATGCGTATACGTAATTATTTGTTTCGTTTAAATTCCTTATTTAAATAAATATTACCATTATATCTTGTTAATTATCCACGGAAATATAATGCGTAAGTAACATGTTAGTAAAAGTTTGTGTAACAATTATATATATTAATAGCAATATTATATTATTGGAATACAGATTATCCATTTTCCAGCAATTATAGATATCTAATTATATATAAAGGTTAAAGATTGTCTTTATTAGAGGCTCAATAATATAAAAGCATCTTGCTATACTAAATTAATCAGGTAAAAAGAATCTTTTCGCTCCCATCATCATACGTGATATTTCTGTGAGAGCGGAGAGATACTTGCAAAAGTAATCATTATTAATAAAAAACTGTGGTTCATTATAAGAGTGAGCGCTATGGCACAACTTTTACTATGATCACAGTTCTTCTACGCTTTAATGGATCACATTTTACGTACGAGAAATAGACTGTCTAAAGAAACAGCTGTCTAGAGAAATAGCTATTTAAAGGACGACTTAACATCTATATATAAAAATGTTACGTACACTGAGAGAAATGGCTTGGTGAATGACACTATACTCGTCTTATGAAAGTAATATGGTGAATTTATATGCGATATCTGGTTCACATATCCAATATTTTGATTACGATGCTTCGACGCATCTGATAATCAATACCAGACATTTAGTTGTAGACATCTAGATAGTTTGGTAATTCTCTCTAGACATATGATACTATTGACGCGATAGTTAATTGTTACTCGCTGCGACGTTTCCTTTTTCATCTATATTAATTTGTAGAAACGTCGGTGCTATAAAAGAGTAAACGCTGAAACCGTCAAATATTTGGAAGAATGAAATTTCTTAAAATATGTCGACGAATTTTGAAGTAAATATATGAAGATTATATACAGTAAGTATATGAAAATTATATATCATATGATTAGATTTTAGGTTAGGTAAGAAGTCTAACACTACTCTACAACTGTATTCATAACATTCACCAAATGAATTGTATGCTGTACCAGACGGTTTGGTAAACGTATTTAAGCATTACTATTATGCTACTTAGACAATGCGCTTACCAGATAGTTTGGTATCATTGGCTAAATATCTTGTTATACGATTATTCTCCATACCGTAAATCTAAATAGAATTCTAGTTAGTATCATCAGACATTTCCCTCAGTGTAGCACAATCATAATATTACTACACGAAAAAAAAGAATGGTTGTGTCAACCAGAAAATAATAAAATATAGTATAGTTTTATTTCTGATTTCAGTAATTAATTCTTGGTTAACCTGACATCTCATACATTAGTACTGCGAATCGTTGTCTGAAAAAAATGCATTTTTAAGGCAACAAATCGGTAGGTCAACGCGATCAAAAATTAATTCTTGAAGTCAGAGAAGATAACTATGGCATATTTTACTAATTTTTTGTTTGACACAACCACTTTTTTCCCGTGTATATTTGTCATATAACGTTAGATTTAAGTAATATTGCTACTGTGTACAACCAGTATATAACAGAGTAATATAACTATTTTAAAACATAGTTATGTTGCAGTATAAAATCTTGAAATTAAAATTAAATAACCTCGATATTAATAACGTATATAATAATAGTGTATTATATTATGCGTGTATGTTTTGTGTTACATTGTATACATATTCTGTTTACATATTCTATGTTTGCTGGGATAAACTTCTAGAGACGACTGACTGACTGTACGACCGTTATGTCACTTTGAATGTGAAATCAAATTTGAGCGATCTATGAACTTTCCTTATAATTGACATCCACACCGCGGAAAGACCAATGGCAATGCATAAATTTCTGCTTCTGTCGTTGTGGATTCAGTATTCGTAGGGAAGGACTATAATAACGGGCGCGTTTCTGTCCGAGGACGCGTCCGCAAATCGTTTCATGACGGATGAGAGTATTTTTAGAGCGGTCGATAATTGGAGGATTTATTTGTGTCTAACTGTGATTTATCCTATTACCCTTCTACCGAGGCGGTGACTGATTAGGTCTCGAAAGTACTTTACTGCTGTGCCGCGTTACTGGCGCTTATTGGGGTAACAGAATCAACGCTTAAGTAGTTTAGAAGATAAGTTTGGCAATGGGAATCGCGAAACAGCGTTTGCATAAATAACCGCTAAAATTGCCGTGCTTTTTCCTCGCGTTCTCCAATTGACCGCGTTTGCGCGACGCGCAATTATGCGTGCCGTTTCCGCGTCGTTTCCGCGCTTAGAAATTTCGAGGGGTTCGACGCGTCGGGCTTGGGATATACGTAATACGCATTTTCCGACACTCCTTGCTCCTTTTCGAAGAATATTCAGTCGAATCACTACATGTTGAAAGCACAATATCCGAGAGATATACACACACACTTTGTTGGAGGAGTGGTTGAGAAGTTTATAATGTCATGCAACGAAGTGGAAGTTCGATCAAGGCGAATCTTATTAAAATGATTAAAGGACTGCTTCGAGGTAGAAAGAGAGACGCGGACAATTGTACATTTACGGGCTGCAATTAAACTCGCTCGGCCATGCCGACAGGATAGAAATGGTAAAACATTCCGCGATCGTGATTTGCATTTATACAGGTTGCCGCGCGGTGTCTCGCTACCACGAGGATGATAAATTTATCGTTACGGGCACGAACGAGCACGCGAGATTAAATCCGACGTATACCGTCGTCCTTCTTGGCCGCCCTCCCACTTCTCTTTCCCTTTTCTCTGTCTTTTCGTGTTTTTCCTTTTTTTCCGGGCCGTTCGATGAGAAGTGCGGAAACTTTTCACGAGTGAATTTTCATGCTCGCTCACAACGACAAATTGCGATGATATATTCTCGACGGTCTTCGGAAGGAAGGACCGTTAATTCCTTCGTCAGTTACACGATTCCGCGGTGGACTTAAATCGCGCCGACAGTCGGAAGTTTTGCAAGTATTTCACGGGACCTTTGCGCAGTCACCTGCCGCGCTGAATTCGGATAAAGAGTCATCGATCGTTTCTCGATGCGCGGCGTTTATTTAGATTAAATTACGATATCGCAGTCGCGTATATTTCGGAGAATCCTAGAGCGAGAATAGAGCGGAATTCTATATATGGGTGTGTGTGTGCGCGCGCGGAAGATAATCCTGACAAGTTGAAAGGATTAAACTTATAGAGCAAGAATCTTTGATCTTGCTCTGAAAAGGAAGAATATATATATATATATATATATATATATATATATATATATATATATGTACTGTACAAAGAGAGAGAGAGAGAGAGAGAGAGAGAGAGAGAGAGAGAGAACCAGAAAGACAGAGAAAATATATCTCTTATCTCTCTTGAGAAGTTCTCGATAATTTCTCATCGCGAAGTCGATACGAAGTTCAGAAGTGTGTATCCACTCCCCCGCAGAATTTAAACTTATACCAATTGATATAATAACTCTTTACTGAGTTAAACTACGAGGGGACAGGATGTTCCCTTTGACAGAAAACTTGAGAAGAACGGGGATTTTCTCTGTGCAAAAAGATTCGCGGCTGAAAGGAGGGAGCTGGGGTAACTTCTTTCGTTTAACGCTTAATTCGCAAATTAATCGCGAGCCAAGTTTGTCAGGCGCGTAATCAGTTGTTGTCACCTCCAATTACCGAACATCTTATATATATTCGCGCGAACTTTGTTCGAGTGCCGAACTATTAGTTCCTTCATTAAAGAAGTTATCATGTAGTTCGCAAAGGCGATGGTAAGTTTAAATCGCGGCGAAGAGCAGGATACGTTTCTGGAATCTTGAGTTTGCGCTTCCTATTGACTTAAGATGAGAAATTATTCCGGACTTTTGAGATTCAGCGGCTACGATTCGATTACTAGAGCGAACGTTCGAAATTCGTTGCAGATTAATGTCTGTTATGCGCGCGTTTCGAATCTCGACTCATTTTTACGCTAATGGATTCGTTTTAAGTGCATTGAATGAGAAACGAGCAAAACGTTCAATTAACAGAAATAATAATGTGTGCAATTTAGCGTTACCGTTGGCCGCGTGCATGCTTGTTTGCATTTTGTGAAGAGGGCGCTTGAAACAATTAAAACCGTGCCCGAAAACGCCCGTATCGCTTTAGCTGCGTTGAATTTACCTGCCGAAAAATCAAATAGCTTTATAGAGTGGATTTGCAAAGTATCAATGAGAGGAGACATTTACGCTCAGATGTACAATTAGTTAATTTTGAATTAATACTTTTCATAAACTATACGCTTGTCAATGCTACATTTTATTTCCTTTTTATTACATAAACGGATGTTTACAATAATGGTTCTCGAAATTATTCCCTCTAGGACTGAAATATTTGACAAGCACAAGCATCTACTGTCATCATAACTTATGACAACTCAATGCCAGTATTGGCTAATTCGAGTTGAATTAGTTAGTAACAGGTAGTAAGAGAGAAGTGGTATTAAGTAGTAATATTTCGTAAAATTTCATTATTACAATCTTATAAAACAATCTTTTATTAATTTCTAGTAAGATTACATATTTATTTAGTCAAAATAATTATAATTATTTAAAATGACCATGTATTTTTAAAACAATATGTAAAATTTAAAGAGATTCGATCGTCTTAACTTATTTACGACCATTATTCTCATGTTTCGTGCAATAAATTATTATAAAAATTTATTCCGAATCACGTATACATAAGTTGAATTTATACATAAGTTGAATTTATTTAATATGATTATAATCATTTCTACAGTACATGTTATATGAAAAATTGTGTGCGAAAGTTATTAGATGTTACATTCTGTGTATATCTTAACATTTTAACTAGATTTTAAGTGGAGAATTCCATTTTTGCTTAAATAACTAATATAAGTAGTTGTACTAAAAAATGCTTTTGCAATTATAGCGAAAATTTTCTAGAGATAAAAAATTAGCTCAGATGAATAAATAGTAAACCCTGCGATATTTCATGTTTTCTATTTAATCAGTATAGATAGAGGCAGAATCTGAATTATTTGTGAAATTTAACAAGAAAGTTTTTCTGTGGTGTCTAAATATGTGGTATCTAAATTAAAGCCGGTTCTTATAAAAATTGACTATAGTAGAGAAAATAGACTTATAACGAATTCCTATAAGAATGTATTCTTATAACGAAGGAAAAGGTTATTTATAGTAACATTCAGCGCCACATACACATGCGCGACGTTTTCTAAGCAATGTAAAAACTTAATATTTTTTGCATTCATATATTTTCTCGACATACTGAACGTCGTTTCGACGATGGATCGATTCCAACGTCATTTCTTTGCAATATTGTATATATAAAGCATGTGTGTGTATATATATAATATATATATACACACACACACACACACAAACCCTATTATGTCTATATATATATTGTATATATGCTATATATATTGTAGCTGGTAGGTCCTTTTCGAAAGCATAGGGGTGAATCGAATTCAAGTGGCGAACGTACACCGAGGTCGCAAAAAAAAATACAAGTAGGATGAATCGAGCGATGACGGGGGCATGCGTGTATGTAGGTTGACGGTAAAAATGCTGGAATTTACGGGGGTATATCCACCTTTCTTTTCTGCCCGCTCCGCTGCGCGTATTGTCGCTCTCTAGCAACCCCTACGAATGTCCCACGGGAATCTCTCCATTCTACGCAAACCGTGATTCGCGAATCTACCAATTTATCTGCTGTACCTGGTCAGCGCGCCGACCAGCCGAATGTGACGCGAAAACTCGCTTAACCAACAATCTCACATGTACAAAAAAAGTACAGGTACACATAAGAGAAGGATACAATTATTGGATGCCAGGTGGTTATTTATAGTGGCTTGCGTTTATGGATGCCTAGATGCGCAATTTTTATTGCGCGTCTGTGCACAAAAATGTGAATGTGTATCTTTAGTATACATATTGCGTATATTTTTGAACAGTACTTCTTGTTTTAATACAAAATGCTTTAGAATTATAACTCATCAGTCCGTCAACAAACAGAAATGTTAATAAACACGAATCCGCAAATTTATCGTTTCCGAGATACTCGACTGTTTATTCTCTGAATTTTTTTAAGTGGAATTTTATTCAAAACGAATGAAAAGTGGCAGTATTTTCACTCGAAGCGATAGTGAAAATACTGTCATTTGAAATCGCAAAGGTAAATAGTTTCACTGGAGCTTAGAGTGGATGAGTTTGATTCCGTATGAACGAATATTTCAATCAATTGGAGTGAATATCTTCCTATAACAGTGAAGTATATCGGATTCATTCTTAACTTTTTAGTGAAAATATGGTCACTTTACTTAAAATCTTATTCAAAATTTTCAAAAAATTTAAAGAGTATTTTATAAGAGAGAGAGAGAGTTCATTGCACGTTTGCAAATACTATGACATGACTGCTGATTGAAGTTTGATGTATCAGTAATTGTAAAATTCAAGAGCTTGTAAAATTTTCGTAAAAAATGGCGATGGTCGAAGTTGTAACACAATATGTGACGCACCAAGCTTCATATATATATATATATATATATATATATATATATATATATATATATATATATATATATATATATAT
>NW_022639530.1:1167437-1169236 GCF_010583005.1 Odontomachus brunneus | reverse complement strand
ATATATATATATATATATATATATATATATATATATATATATATATATATATATATATATATATATGTTTAATGAATTTTGAATATTTCCTTCCTTCTATATAATTTTGTAAATTAAATTGGATGAATTAATATATAAAGAATTAATATTCAAAGAAATATTGTAGTAAAGATTTAACTATTAATAACTAGATTTAACTATTAATAACTATTTTTAACTAGATTAAACTATTAAAATTATTTTTTAATTGTAATACAGAGTACTTAAAAAAAATGTTAACACTTATGTAAAGAAAAAGTTACTTTCATACAGGTTTGTTATTAACATTTTTTTAACACATTTATGTAATTACAATAATTTTGTCATAAAAAATTAAATGTACATAAATTTTTAAATAACTACACAGATGTTTTATTTTAATAGAAACAGCTATATATCTCCAAACTTGATGTCGTACAAAAAGATGTCTCAAATATTTTACTTTAAAGTGAGATCGAAATGTTTGTAACGTAAAAAAAAGTAATACTGGTCAGATCAATAATTTTCTGCATAAATAATTGTTATTTAATAAAGTTATTTAGTGCATTAATTTCTATACATGACTCTTGTGAATTCTTTGTTTTTAATTTTAATCTTTTTTATTAAATATCTTTTTATTAGATAGATTAGATTTATTAGATTTGTTAGATTAGATAGAGCGCGCTTTTAATATATTTTATAATGGGTAATTTTATATTTAATTAATAAATAT
Source organism: Odontomachus brunneus (assembly GCF_010583005.1). NCBI lineage: Eukaryota > Metazoa > Arthropoda > Insecta > Hymenoptera > Formicidae > Odontomachus > Odontomachus brunneus. The sequence continues at coordinate 1,168,485 of NW_022639530.1, read as the reverse complement.
TAATAAATATCAATCTCTCTCTCTCATATTTTATATTACTTTTATACTTTGTAGTAACTTGTTCTGGTACACTTAAAATCTCCCTCAGTTAAAAACTGCGAACATATATTTTATGTATAAACGTATGAAGAATGTAATTTACAAAATAAAAGACTCAATATGTTGTATATGTAATTCTAAACTACTCCATAACGCACCTTGAAAATGATATTTTATCTTTTTTTTTCATAATAACACGAAATGAATTTTGGCACTCGTGGATAATATATATTGCATATTAAAATAAAGGACATTTCTTTATTCTCCTTCTCTATGAAATTATAGATAGATGAGGTGAGAATAAACCACGTTTCTACAAATACACGAAACACGAAATTATTTATCTCCGCCGTTCCCTTAACGACCGGCAAGACGAATAAAAATCGCGGAAATTCACCTGGCTTGCTCTTGCTTCCGCGATCTACCCACGGAAAAGGACTGGTTGTTTAATGAGGTTTGCAGCATCCTTGAGCAGTCGAGGGTCATTTCTCCCGCAATTTCCATATCGAGAAGTTTCTCACAGTTGGTTAAGGATTAATATTCGAGTCCGCGAATTTAATTCGACCTCCGGACGCATCCTCGCCCGATATTTATTTGTCTGGCTTGGATGAATGCCAAATGTGAATATTATATCGCTATTCCGGTCGCGAGTGTCGAGATTAGAATTTTGTTCAATGGGAAATAGATCGTAAATAGAAAATCGAGGGCACCAGAGCATAGTGCATTAAATGTCCTGGGTTAATTAATATAATAATGGATGTGTCGCATTCTCTTGCAATATGGATAATAATTTGCCGATAACTTAATATTAGCATATTAATTGCGCGTAGTGTGTAGCTTACGAGCATGAAATTTGATCAATTTAGATTGATATTACATTTGCGACAAGGGAGAAAGAGAAAGAGAGTGAAAAAGAGATAGATAGATAGACAGATAGAGAGAGAGAGAGAGAGAGAGAGAGAGAGAGAGAGAGAGAGAGAGAGAGAGAGAGAGAGAGAGATATATATTT
>NW_022639530.1:1165478-1166818 GCF_010583005.1 Odontomachus brunneus | reverse complement strand
AGAGAGAGAGAGAGAGAGAGAGAGAGAGAGGGAGAGAGGGGGAGCGAGAGGGAAAGGGAGAGGGAGAGAGGGGGAGAGGGAGGGAGAGAAAGAGAGAGATTCTCATCGAAGGATAATATGCGAAACGAATATTAAATTTTATTTTAATAGAGGCGAATAAGGAGTAGATAATATAAATAGGAAGAGAGCGGAGCTCGTGCACACGGTCTACCGCGTGTCCTGAATTAATCGCCGCAATGATAAAGACGTTGCTGTTTATGCATATATTCTCTAAATATGCATAATGACCTGTCGCTAATATATTATGAACATATTAATATCCAGAACCGTTTCTCTCTCTTTCTCTCTCTTTCTCTCTCATTAACATAAAATTTAATATGTTCAAGATGGACTTTCTATATGTTTTGCGGGAATTAATGTGCACGTAATTTAAACGTGCCTTACAGGCGTGTTTGATATAGGGACTCTCACTAAATACAACTACTAGTTGATAGCCGTAACGCCGTACCGGCGACGATATTAGTATGATAATGCACGGTTGCGAAGGGCTCAAGCGGGACGTAATCTTACCGTATCCGACTGCAACATAAATTTCGGGGGAGAACGCTAATTTTGCATTTATTCCGTGTAAGCTAAGCGTGTGTGTGCGTGTGTGCACGCCATGCGCGGTATAAATTAATTTATCATTTAACTTGTCAAAGCATATACACACGTTTAATGAGATTTTTCCGCGAAAATTTCGATATTCGATACGCGAAACAACGCATACGATGTTTTAAACGGCTCCATTGTAGCGATCTACTTTTAATTCGGTAACGTAACTTTTTATAACATAGTTAGCGATAACGCCGGTCGCTCTCAGATATTTTATTAAAATTCCACCTCTTTACATATATACATACATACATATATATACAGAGTGTCCCAGACTCTCTCCTCCACATATTTTGTGGGAATGTAGAACAAATTGAGGTGAACATAAAAGTCCTATACTGCTTTGCGATATTCGCAATAATAGTCGAGATATTAATTAAAGAAGATTAGTGAATAATCACGTGTGATATGGTAGATGAGCTGCAGTGGCATCGTTTGCCGTTGTATACTTATATATTAGGTCAAACTGAACAAAAAAGTCTTCTACCATTTTGCAAATGATCACATTTTTAGATATTATTTAAAGAAAATTATTAAATAATTATGTGCCATAATGCACAAATTTTCTTGAATTAATATCTAAAAATCTATGTGGTTATTTGCAAAACAGTAGAGAACTTTTTTGTTCAATTTGATTTAATATATTAGGTGGTAAACTTAGTTCCTGCGGTTTTTTTGTTTAAAAA
>NW_022639530.1:1163930-1165429 GCF_010583005.1 Odontomachus brunneus | reverse complement strand
GTCATCTAACTGTGAGCCGCAGGAACTAAGTTTACCACCTAATATACAACAGCAGATGATGCCATTGCAACTTGTCTACTATATCGCGCGTGATTATTCATCAATCTTCTTTAATTAATATCTTGAAATTAATTGTGAATATTGCAAAACAGCATCGAACTTTTATGTTTATCTCAATCCATTCTATGCTTCCAGAAAATATGTGGAGGAGAGTCTGGGACACCCTGTATGTATGTATAAAAGAGTAAAGGCTGCGAAAGTATATAAAAAAGGAAAGAAGAAAAAAGAAAAGTGAGATAAACTCATTGCAGTAAGTTAATTTGCGACCACGAATAGTGCAGGCGATTGGATGACGAAGCGTCTCGCTTGTCGAAAAGAATCATTTATATGGGAGTCTAATTGACACTTTAGAGAATCGTCAGGCTGAATCGATATGTAACATCGATATCGGCTATTATCGCGACGTTGCTCCGACTTAATTAATAACTATCCGAACCCGATATTCATTAGCGCATCCGCGTGCATCCGTTTGTGCCGACTTAAGCACGAACAAAGTCGCGCCTTTCAAATAAACGGATAAATTGGCAGTACTATCGGCACGACAGGCAAAATAGCTCCATCCATAGGTGTTAACGTAGTAGCGCTTTCAATTAATTTAAAATATCGACGCGGCGGCGCGGTGGCGGCCAGAGAGAATTTTGCGGACGAATTTTTGCAATTTTTTCATTATCTCTCGGAAAATTGATCGGTCACGATATATTGGCGAGGAAAATTTTTTATTAACCGACACAATATTAATGTTCTTCTCTGCTCTCCTGGGTTCATAAAAATGTTACATATTTTTTATTACCTCTTTTCGCTCGTATAAATTTAACGAAACGTGATATTGATTGGGAGATATTTGTAGGATATGTTTTCAACAAAAGTACTAATTGATAATCTTTATACGATATATAGATATTTTTGGCACTTTAATAGCAGATAAGGGGTCACTCATATCCGACGCAATTTTTCCTCAACTTAGAATTGTTGAGTTTAAAAATTAAGTTATTTAAAAAATAGCTTATTGGGATATCTTGAAGAAGTCAAATTTTTTTTATATAAGGAAATAAGACTAAATAATTAAAAAAAATGTTTTACGCATTATGCAAAAGTTTTTTCAATAAATATAAAAGTACAAACGTGCTCTCTAAACTTCTTAGAGTGAAAATTTTATTCGAAAATAGAGTGACAGCCGAGTCACTCGAATTAGAGTAACTTTTCATTTTTATAAAGTGAGTTCTTTCATTTTGTATCGTAGAGTGAAAATTTTCACTCTATAACGTGGAGTGAATTTTCCCTCGATAAATGCAATGATGACCATCATTCGAGTTAGAATGACTTTTCACTCCTATAAAGTGAACTTTAAATAGTGAAAGACTATGACTCGAAAAAATCGTATGTACATATGTATATACAGTGTGTCCTATAAGTTCGGCAACGGCAAGAAAACTCGGCGG
>NW_022639530.1:1153621-1163456 GCF_010583005.1 Odontomachus brunneus | reverse complement strand
CCGTCGAGTTTTCTTGCCGTTGCCGAACTTATGGGACACACTGTATATAAGAGTCATTCCCATCAGTTAATAGCAATGGCTCAGGTAAAGCGAATGACACAAGAGCCAGAAAATTTAGTTCACTATAATCAGCGAATTTTTCCAAGTATATTATAAATGAAATTAATTAAATGGCACACAATTAAAAAGATTGCAATAACTAGAGTCACTAGCAACTACAAACAATAGAATTAAAGATTCACTATTTTACTTAATCGTAAAAATTCATTTTACTTGAAGTGAAATATTCACTTTTATGAAAAGTAAAATATCACTTTTCTCTCTATTCAGAGTGGCAATATTTTCACTATCATTTGAGAAGTGAATATCCACTCCTTTTGAGTAAAACTTCACTTCAAGAAATTTAGAGAGTATATTCGCAAAAACCTTGTTAATTACGTTCTCGTGTTTATCCAGTTTAATGGCCTCGTCAAAATTAAAAAGATGTCATGTTAGTTAAATACATTAAAATAACTTGAAAAATTAATGAAATATACAATTTTGATAATAAAAAAGAGACAAATTTTTATTTACCTGTACTCGTTAATTATACTCATTATATCATTTGATATTCAATGATCGATTTGTTCCGGCTGCTATTCAAGTATAGTAATCGATGAATTTTGTTGTTGCTGCCTCAAGTGTCCTTATTATATTAACTTTTTTACGTTAGGCTTTAGAAATTTCCGGGTGGGGAGAAAAGTGAAGTTATTAAAAGCGCTCGGACATGAATGACCTCGTATTTACTTTAAAGATTAATTCAACGTATCATAATCATTTTCTATTTGGAATTTCGTGCGCTCACTTGCGCAACGCTGCAAGAGAGAAAAATAGAGACACGAGAGACGTTCCATTTCCGCTCTGTACGCAATAATACATAACGTTTTAACTCGAACATAAAAACATGTAAACGCTTATAACGTGAAACATAAAAACATGTAAACGCTTGAAACGATGTTTCCTGACTTAATTGTGTCATTAAAGTTATGCATAGTTATTAAAAATATACCCTGAATAGAAGTGATATTCCTGTTATTTAGCCTGTTGTTCAAGCGTTTTTTATGTCGAATCGAATCTTATTTTTTATTTTCGAACCAAGTCGATAACATTTAACATGAATTGAATGAAATCGAATTGAATTTTTGAAACAAAGCTTTTAATTATATTATATAATCATTGAATTCAATGAAGATAGTGAGGAAAAACTGTAATACGAGAGAGATAACATTGATCTTATATCAACTCATTTTAAGATAAGACATGTATTTAAACATTTAGAATAATTTATAATAATTATAATTGACTTGAGGTAGTAGGCTTGCAAGGCTTGTCAAAAAGTACAAGTAAAATTATTCTGAAATTACAGCAAATAAATAAATTTATTTTAAAACAAAATGAGATTTTGTACTATAAGAACTGGGTACTATATTAAGTATTACAATACAATACTGCACGATGATCATTTCACGCTCGCAAATCATTGTTACAACTTATATCAAATTTTATGATATAAGGAATTTTGTGTAAAGGTTAATGTGCGCGATTCGAATTTTTTCGATTCAAAATTTTAGAATTTTTGGTTTTGAGTCATAGAGATTCGAATAGTTTGTACATCTTTACTTGACTTTATGGATTAATTAGCCGCTTGTCCGAACACAACTTTCTGTGATCGTTCGCTTTATCGGTATCGCCATTTGAACATGTTACTTCTGTGACTATATGTGAGTCAACAATTTAAGATCACAGAGTATGGGCATGCTTAAATATCTCTTCGAATAAAATTTCGCGAGTGCGAACTCTCTGATTTTGTCAGTCCCAGGCACCATTGCGACGCTGCGACGCAGTTGGAGGCGGCACGGCGCGTTGGGTATTATTAATGGGGACATAATTAATCGCTCGCGGATCGATCGATTACGCCGCGAGTGCGTTGTGGCGATGGGAAACGGCCAGATGTATCGGACAGAAAGCATTAATAGTAATTCTTCCGCCACACGGTTTTCTCGCTCTTCCGTTTGCCTCTTAAGCGACGCTCTTGCCTTTTTGCATTGCCCGACGACGTTCTCGAAGCCATAATAACAAAGTTCGAAGATTTGACTTTGTAATGTCGATTGACTTATGACTCGATCATGTCATTTCTCTCACAATGGATGTACGTGGGCTTATAAAAGGCAGAAAAGAAAATACAGCGAAATTCGCGAGAAATGGAACTGGTCTTCGAAATAAATTGGATGTATGTCCTTACGAATTTGCCACATATGTGCATATTACTGCGTGTTGTTTATTGCTCGAATAATAATTGCGAGAGCACTTAACGCGAATTGGGACAGTTTTTATTCTGTCGAGAATGGGAGAGAGAAGAGGAAAAAAGGAAGAAGGAGGAAGAAGATGGGAAAAAACGTTCCCGCACCAGGACGACCCGACTTCGCCCATTTCATTCTCGTTATTGGCCCGAGAAACTTGTCACTTCACTACTTTCAATTTCGCTGCGCCTTCTGTAGACGGTATAGCACATAGATTGCCGATGAAGAGCCAATCTTCGTGCATCCGATACTTAGGTAGTAAGCGTTTGGCGAAAAGGCGAGGTAAAAAAGGGGAAAAGGAGAGATGAAAAAAAAGAAGTAGCGATCTCGTCTTCGATATCTCGTGCCGCTCGAATAAATCGATACGAACTGCAAGATATGATGAGTTAGTTTCCCTTAAAAATATCGTAAGCTGAATTTCACAGGCGCATCGCCGAAGCGCGCGCAGGTCCTAAAGTAGTTCAATGTATACGTTGTAACGTGATATATATGTGTTCGTGAAATAACCTGAATGCATTTATATATTATTTTTATTTGCTTATTCATTCATACTATTCTGGAAACTCGAATCACTCTTAATCTAACTTAATCTGATTTTTTCTTCCTCCTTCTTTCTTTTTTCCTCTTCTCTCTGTCGACAGAATAAAAACTGCCTCAATTCGCGTTAAGTACTCTCGCAATTATTATTCAAGTAATAAACAATACGCAATGATATGCACATATGTAGCAAATTTGTGAAGACACATCGAATTTATTTCGAAGACCAGTTCCATCTCTCGCGAATTTCGCTCTATTTTCATTTCTGCCGGGCGCTCTTTATACACTTACGTACATCCATTGAGATTAAATAACTAATATATTAGTGGAAAGAATATTATAGTTTCTTTGCAGCGTTGTTGTATTGTAGTTTTATATATATTTTTTTCAATTTTATTATGTTTTATAGTCCAGGAATAAACTGTTAGTAAGATTTATTTTATTAAGGAAACAATAAATTTCATTAGAAATGTAACAGATTTCTCTAAATATACACTGAAAATAAAGATCGGATAAAACAAACTAAGATTCTGAATTGAGTAAATTCGGTTGCATCAACTGAAATTTAATTAAATTGAATAAAAATCAATTCTGCTCAACTGCTGATGTTCTTGAAAAAAAAGTTCCATATGAGATAAATCAACCGATAAAAAATTAACAAACCGATATTTCCGATCAAATTTTGGTCAATTCTTATATCCAATTAGGATATCTAATTAAATTTTATCGGATACTTTCGATCATAATGGCATTTCATCAGATAAACCAATCAAAAAATTATGAACCGATATTTCTTATTGGATACAAAAATTATTTATATTTTGATAGAAAATATCTGTTTGTCAATTTTGTATCAAATAATTTTTCTCAGTGTAACAGCTGAAACGATCAAATTATTCCCGAAGAATGAGATTATTAAAAAACATAACAAAACAATCTTCCTTTGCGTGTTCTGCGCATTAAAAATATTTCCATAAACGACATTTAACGGTAATCAATTCGTCTTATCGTACATATCGTCCTACTTGGTGACTTCAATGAAATTGTAATGATGATTGATGCACGTTATCAGGCGGGGATTATGCGATATTAGTGTAATATCACTCCTTATCACTTTTTAATTAATCTTGAAGTAAGAATAATAGACGTAAATCTGCACTCCTTAAGGGATATTAATTTAACGAAATTAAATCGATCGGAAGCAGATTTATTTTGATAGAATCTTAATTTCGGATTTCATCTCGCAGAAGTATTATTACAGCGAAATAATGAGTGGGGACTTCCCCACTGGGAGCGTAATGTAATATCCTTTCCACGGTCGGATAGATTTTCCATCTCGGTGGAGAAATTCACAATACATTTTCGGACAGTCGCGATTGTTTTTAGAGGGAACAGGTGCAGAATAAACGTTAGCTCTTTAGAGCGTTAAAACTTGCAGCTCGCTGACTACCACTTAGCGTGTCGCAGAGAAATTACGTCGACCGTGAGAGGCAAATTTGGAGGCTATGGAAAAATATGTTGACGTAGGAATGGTAATTTCGGCGAAGGTAGTGGGAAACTTGCGTAAGGAATGACCGGGCAACAGCATTTCTCTGTGCGCGTTACATATGTTGTGCTATGAAAATTATGCTTAGTCAGGTACTGCAGCGGACGGAAAATTATTCAGCATTTTTATTCAGAGCCCAGCAGGGCGTTTTTTTAATTCACAGGCGGGAAGGTTAATTGCAACTTACGTGCGCAACGCGAGATATAAAAATGCGTTACAATAATTTAACGCGTTGCATCAATTCGGCAAAGCGTTACACTACGTCGGTCACAGAAGGAGCCCCTCGTTAAAAACAGCCAGAAATGGAATAAAATTTTACGGATCTCCCCGGGGAACCTCTCGCATTTATGCCACCGTTGCGCGAGGTTGAAATCGCATCTCGAATATGGAAATCGCGTATATAGCAAGCACGAACGGAAAGATTGGAAAAATATGGGAATGATTTGACTAAGCGTTCCGATATTCCGAAAGCCACTTAAAGCATTCGGCCTTGTGCTATTTTTATGTATATTTCTATGCAATGTGTCAGAACACGAGATTACGTATAGATACGTTTTGTTGACACGATCGTTTTGTGCGAATTTTTATGTGAAGAGAAGGTACAAAAATTTGATTTACAACTCAACACTGCGAACCTGTGATGCTGCATATCATTTTATAATCATAATAAAATAATTTATAATGATTTTTATATATTTTTATTATACATTTTTAATTTTAATCGGGCACATACTGGCGTCATTTTTTACTCCACTCAATGTTTAATTTTGTATTACTTTCAAACTAATGGAATAAGAACTTTCGGTTTATGCGTCAAAAGAAATTTTGTTTGATAGGAATATATAGTTTAAATACTATTGAGTCATTTCAATTGTCTGTCATAACAAAAAAAAACAAAGTTACTCTAGAACCGTTTTTGATCCCAATGTGCCAAATTAAGGTGTCAAAATACCAAATAAAGATGATTTTTTGTTATTTTCGGATTTTCACACATTAAATATAATATTAAATATAATATATAAGAAAAGTTTTGTGTAGGTAGCTTATTTATTTTTGTTGTGTATGTATTACACATGATTAAGATTTCTGTATTATCAAATTCCAATTATGAACAAAAAATAGATGTTTAAATATAGTTAATCCTTGTAATAATTTTAATAAAATCTACATTATATAATATATTAATGCCATAAAAGCATGAAACATGATTATTAATATTAATAATTTTTATTACTATCGCTGTTAATAATGTTATTCATCTCTTGAATAATCTGATGTATGATGTATTTTCATATATTCAAATAATTATATATACCTTTTTACAAATTAAAATATATAATTTTTTTTCTGAAAGATTCAAGTATTGACAAGAAAATCCTAAAATGTCTTAAAGATATTTTTAAAAACAATTTCAAATTTTTATGTAAATTCATGTTTTTATTGCGTTTTATATTTGTAATAAAATGAAATACTTAAGTAAATATTTGCAATCATTTTTTGCACATATTTTTATTTTACAGATTTGTATGTTTGTGAAAATATATTTATTATCTTTTATAGATTTTTACGGTATGTAAGTAAGGGAAGTTGAAAACGACCCTAGTGTGTCAGATTAAATGACCAAAACATGTGTGCCATATAAGAGTTGAAGTGATTTCTCTTGTACTCTGTATCATTATATTAGGTGTGTAAATTAATTTGATGCTTTTATATTTTGGTACTTTATATCACTATTCTAAAATTAAAAATTTTGCCGTTCTTTTGCGGTTTGTAATTGTGGATCTCTACATTTTCAAAACACTATATGTCAAGGCAATGCAGACAATATAATTTTACGAAATAATAGTGAACATAATTCAAAAATAGTATTTGAGGCACTGCACTGTTCTTGTATTTTAATTAAAAATGTACGCTGCTAAAGCTACAGAAATAATTATTTTTTGCTCTGGATAAAAATGTTGTGACCCATAAAGGGTCTAAAAGTAGTATTAAAGGTTTCAGAGCACAGATTTTGACTTTTTGGATCGAGAATGTTTCGACCAACCAAAAAAGCTTGAAGACAAAAGATTCGAACAGCTATTGCAAGAAAATTCCGCTCATTGGAGAATAATTTTCAGTGGAGATTATTTTGAATATTAAACTTGTGTTTGAGTTTTTGTGAATTAACTTTGAATTTTGTGAAAAAAGTATTGTGAATTCATTTACACACCTAATACATAATCTTCACGCGGTAATTTTTATCATCAGTTGCGATGATAAATCAATACGATTTAGTTTAACATTAGAATATCCGGTGGAGTCATTTTAATTCTTTTAAGATCTTTGGTCTTGTGGTTTAGACATACATATCTCTTAATTATTTTTAAAGTAGAACATATTGAAAGAATAAAGGAGAAGATCGATGATATTGTGATGAATTTTTTTTTATTTAATATTGATTCTCTCGGGCTTAAATGTGCCCGAGAGAGTCAATATGACTATTTAATTATCAGTGTTACTAGAAAAGTATACAAACTATTATTTACTAAACTATTATATTACTAAACTAATAGTTTATATATTAATATTACATTACTAAACTATTATATTAATCCCAATTAAGTTTATATTTTATTCTGCGTTCACTCAACAATTTTTTATACTAATTATAGAGGAGAAGTATTAACTCCGATGCACCTTACTGTGGGAAATTATAAGTCTGGAGAAATTATGAAAATTGTTGTAATTCGTTTACAATATAAAATGTCTATATTTTGTAAATTATGTTTTTAGTTAAAAAGTCATCATTGATACGAGTAATGAGGAGCAGAGAGAGAAAGAGGATTTTAAAATATTAGAATCGTAAATAATTAAAATGACTTTCGGGTATTCGGAATTTGTCGTCCCTAGGCATTTTAGTTTTAAACCCTGTATGCACTACATAATATAATGCTGTGTGTAAACATTTAAATTGTAAGCTCACCATTACGCGTTGACATTCATGACGCCCTTTCCAGATCTAGGTCCTCAGCATCCATTCAAATCGTCGTCCTATGTTAGCTGTACTTTATTTCACTTTACTTCAATACATTCGCGATCGTGGTTGTTTTAACGCTTAAAAGGTTGCGTCACTCTGAGGTACTGAAAAAAATATAAAAAATTATTAATTTTTTTTTAACGTAACTATAAATTATGGACAATTTTCTTTATTTATAATGTTTAGAGTACATGGTCTGAAAACAATTTTTTGAAAATGACCTTAAAAAATATTAAAAGTCTAACGTGCATTTTAGACTGCTTGAAACAATTGAGGAATCTCATGGAATGAATTAAAAAAAGAACACTTAAGAAATCTTTAAGGAACAAATATTCACACAATAGTTATTTAGATATCTAACAGATAATTACTTGAAGGAGCGATCCTCTGATTATTTCAAGCAAATTATTTTGATGGACAGTACAAGTGCAAAACCCTACACTGAAAGAAAAATGTTTTATATTTGTGACTGTAATTGTTTAGTGGAATTATAGCTGAGAAATGTTTGTAATAACAGTCATTTTTGTAGAAATACTACAGTGTTATCAATAATAATCTTGTTACTACTATTATCTTTTCGCTGGAGTAACAGAAACATATGATTATAGCGCCAACAATAACTAAACTTCAGTGGCGTAGCCAGAAAACAGTTTCGGGGGGGTTGTACTTTTTATTTTTGACAAGCAAAAAAAGGTCATTCGAAAAAATTTTTCTCATAGTTAGCGTAACCCAAAAAATTAATTTCGGGGGGAGGCTGCAACCTCCTCAGCCCCCCGGCTACGCTACTGCTAAACTTTGTAATGAAATGATCCGTTTTCTCTTTCTCTGTGTATGCAAAAAGCTATAAGTAAATCATATTGATTTTTTATAAATGTCGATCAGTGACAGACTCATTACCTTAAATCTTGCATTCGTTTTTTGACAAAATATTAAACACTCGGGATTGGTTACATGTTGTTACAAATCTGAAACAAAGAAAGAAATATAGTCAACAAATATCGTCGGTTAGACATTAGAGTCAATGGCTTAACGGATAGAATATATATAAATATACGTATTAACTTTTTGCGGTTGTTGTAATTCAACGAGTTTATTTACTTCGACAGTCACACTTTTCAATTTTTGATTACAAAAGGTTAAATTTAAGAGAATACGAGAATTCTGTAAACTCACCTTCGAACCGACCCTGCTCAGTCTGATCCGGATTCTTCGACATAGCGTTCGTATTCATCGAAACAGCACTCTTGGGAATCGTATCTATTCTGGATTAACACTCTGTGGCAAGTCTAAAACAAATAAATAAGTTTCCCGGTTAATCATGTCGATGAATGTCAACGTATCAGAGCTACAGAGGCACGCGCTTGAGATTGTACATTTCGTTTAAATTAATGAAAACGAGAAACGACAGTTATCCTAAAGGAGAATTCACATCTTGGCAGAAAAACAGAAAACAGAAAGACACAAGTGAATCAGAACTCATGATGGTCAGGTAGCAATCGATAGTATCTGCTTTTCTACCAGCGCGAATTTTGATTGGCTTTTGGTTTTCTATTTTCTACTTTTCTGTCAAAATGTGAATTCTCCTAAGAATTTAAAATGCTGTTGCTACTATTTAAGACAATTATGTATGCGATGATCGATTCGGAATTATCGGGAATTACGCACATCTTCCGATTTGTTTACTCTATAGATTTATATATATAAACCACATTTTCTTATAAACGTTTTGAAAATAAGATTTGAAGGACAACTACTGTTCTCCTTCTACTGTTCACAGGCATGTCATCTTTGTTTAGCTTGATTCTTAGTGAAGAAAGCTAAACAAAATATTCAACAAAAGTCAAACTAGATAAGGATGATATATAAATGGTAAAAGGGGAATATAGCTATCCTTCAAATCTTATCTTCGAACCTCTCATAAGAAGGCGAAGAGTCTATATAAATATGTAAGTCTATGATTTACCTTCGCATCTAGAACTATTATGATAGTTCGGCAAGATAAGTACATAAAAAAATATAATTTTGCTACTGAGAAAAGCAATTGTTTATTTATTTTATTTTAACTAATGGTTATCTTTAATACACAAAGAATATTTTCTCTTGATCATAGTTTTTAAATATATTCGTCACAAATTAGAAAAAAACTTATCATATATTCAAGAGAAAAATTTATTCATTTTACAAAAATATTATAAAACTTTATCAAAGAAAAATTTGTTTCTATTCTATGTAATAAGTAAACAGAATTTTTGTTTTAATTTAATATATTTGATTGAAATATTATAAATTTATAGAATATTTGAAATAATTAACATTTATTTGAATACAGTATGTATTTATATATATATATATATATATATATATATATATATATATATATATATATATATATATATA
>NW_022639530.1:1133998-1153611 GCF_010583005.1 Odontomachus brunneus | reverse complement strand
ATATATATATATATATATATATATATATATATATATATATATATAAATACATACTGTACTCAAATAAATGTTAATATATATATATATATATATATATATATATATATATATATAAAATTATTTCCACAGCACATGTTCTTTAAGTGGGAGGACATATCTAAAAACACAGTGTTACGATATTTATTTATTCATTAATTTAATATTCTCCACATATCGTAATATTATATATTATGTGATATTATTTATAATTCCCCCTTGACGTTTAAATTGCTAGAATGTAAATTCTGCGATGACAGACGCTTGCGGTAACCGTCGAAGTAACCAACGACTCGCATCGAGATCTAGATAGGTAATCAGCATCGTAAAAACGGCCAGCAATGAGAGATATAACGTACTCTTTTTAATTAATTTGGCGCGTATGATGTATCGGGTCTTTATTCTCTCGCTTTTTGCGAATGTTTGTTGAACCGTATGTGTAAAATATTTATCATTTCTGCTTGAATAATCATGATTTGCCGTTATGTGTATATGCGTGCATGCGTGTGCCGATGGTCTGGTTTTGCCACTTGTATCGTTGACGTGAATTAAATATTCCTCGCCGCGAGACGCATAAATAAATGAAATGGATTAAAATAGCGTCAGAGCGAACAAAAAGCCTTGGCAATTTGAAACCGTTTGTTTCGACGAGCAAAAGGTAAAAGTATAACGTCTTCTCCGTGCAATTTATATTAAATGCTAAGTATTACACGTTACATGTTACAAAACGTAAACGTGATGTTTTACACATTAAGTTTCAAGATGTGGGGAGAAAATGGATTGTTGTTAAATCAAAATATTATTTTTACGAAGCATGCAGAGTATGTAGTTTCACGCTCGACGCTTGTTAAAACTAATGCTTTCGTTTTTAATTACTTCGCTGTTTAGCTTCTAGCTAAGAGCACTTCTCCCGCTCTTATTCATACGACCCATTAAAGTATTCTCTGATGCTTCGAAGTTAAAGCATACTACTTCAGGTAAGAGCTCAAGTCGAAATTTTGTCCCTACATTAACCCTGCGAATTCTGTCGAACTTCTGTCGAAGGACTAGTGTAAAATCTCGACATATCGTAAGTCGTAATTTTCGTCCCATATTAACCCTGCAAATTCCAATAAACTTAAAGGACACTTAAAGGATACAGGCTATTGTGCTACTTTGATGTAATAAAGAATGTTTAATGCCGTTTTCTCACTGTCGAATTGCTCTTAAAGAAGGATTTACTTCGGCATCACTTAGTATTCAATTATCTCAATATTCTACCTGCACTCAATATTCCTCCTTAATTACAATAAGCTATTTATTAAAATTTAACTGCAGATAGAATATATACTTACAGAGTAAACTTTCAGTAATTTAATAATGGTAATGTAAGCAATATTCCTCCTTAATTACAATAAGCTATTTATTAAAATTTAACTGCAGATAGAATATATACTTACAGAGTAAACTTTCAGTAATTTAATAATGGTAATGTAAGCAATATTCCTCCTTAATTACAATAAGCTATTTATTAAAATTTAACTGCAGATAGAATATATACTTACAGAGTAAACTTTCAGTAATTTAATAATGGTAATGTAAGCAATATTCCTCCTTAATTACAATAAGCTATTTATTAAAATTTAACTGCAGATAGAATATATACTTACAGAGTAAACATTCAGTAATTTAATAATGGTAATGTAAGCAAATATAATTAATGGATAAAAGAAACATACACATAACAAATTTTGTTTCCTTGTAATTTTACATGTACTTTCAATTAATAACGGATTAAATAATTTAATGAATATTAAATAAGAAGTGATAAATAAATAAGAGTGATATAAATAAGTGGTGAATAAGGTAAACGAAACAACAAACTTTTCTTTTTGTGACTTTTTTATTATCATGTTTTTTGACGTTAAAATACTCAATAAGATATTTGAGGGTTCAAAAAAACAGAGAAAAGAAAGGAATTAGAATGATAAAAATTATAGCAATAATACTGTGTACTAATTAGAACTTTAATTTTAGATTTGGTAAAAGAATTCAGCAATGATAATCCATGAGACATATATAACGATAACTCCTAAGACATAAGTGGAAAAGAAGATGTTGGCCTCGAGGTAGGGCTCGTCAAATATTGCAAAAACGTTGATTGTTGTGATTTCCTGGTTGTGAGCAGCCGGGATGAAATTATTAGTTGGTAGACGACGACGATTAATAAATGATGGTTGGTAGTTAAGAATTTTGCAGGCTGTTTTTTTGAATTACTGCGCGTCATCCATATTTTTCCGTGAGCGAGACATTATTTTTCGAGTCGACGAGTAATGTACGTACGTGTATCCTGCACGTTATTTACATTTACTGCCGGTCTTTAAAACATTTAATTAGGTTGTCATCGGCGTCACGTTTATTAACACACGTTTCTGTCTGATGAAATCATATTTGCGCGAGTGTCAGTGTGTCAGCCATGATAAAGCAGTCGAAAGCCAGAATACTGGGTACATATACGCAGGTGAATCCAATTATTTGTTATAAACAATTTTTCAATTCTTATGAATGCTTGATAACAACGTTTGATAATATGTCAAAAAACGACACAGTGAATAAAATTTTTTATTACAATTTATTAAAATTTTTTATCACCATTATATATAAATATATCATTGTTTAATATTGTATAATATAATTTAATAATAATAGAAATGATTAATAATTATATCACGTAATAAATACAATTATCTTAATATATATATTCTACTTGTTTTTAATATTTTATTTTTTACACGCGTTCAACTTCTTTATTCTTAATTTCAATTAGCAATGTATTAATTATATAAGTTACTTATATAATTAATACACTGTAGTTACTTATATAATTAATTATATAAGTAACTACAGAGATAAGCAAATACAAAACCGGTATGCACATTGATAAATTATTTAATATTATTTATAATCTTTAATCAAGAGAGTAATTAATGACAAGCTCTTATTTATTGACTGTTATTATTTGTATTATTAGTCGTATAGATCTTTGTTTCTTGTTATATAAAATAAATACAAATACACGTTAACAAATAGATTTATGAAGATATGAATATTTCTCATATAATGAGAGACTATGAATACCGGCCTGAATTTTGACTCTTTATTTTTAGTGATGTAACAATATATAATTGTAATATTACTTAACAATTATATATGTATTCATTAAACAATTCTGAAATAGATATTTCTATAAGCTACAACATGGGAAGAAACGACAGTAAATAAAATTTTGTAGCATTAAAAAAGCTAAAATAGACTGTATTACCTCGAGTTTCTCCATTCGGCGTAAGAATCCGGCGAAATTTGTATAGTTAATGTAAAATCTAAATTTCGACCAGCAGGATTGCCGTAAGAACGATGAAAATGTAAACGTGTCGAACGCAGTATGCACTGAAAAAGCACACAAATGTAAATAAATGTCGCAAGAAAAATGTAGTCATTTCAGTTAGTGAGATGCAGTTCGTTTCGAGTGCTTTTGATGCGGAAAACGCTGTAATGGCATTTGCGCACCGCATATTCGTCGAAAAACAGTTCAGAAATACGAACTATACATATAATGATTCATTTAGAAAAAATTCCGTTTTCACCGAAACAAAATTCAGCGTATAAATTTGGCACAATTTTTTGGGGAAAAAGAGTTTACGTTACTTTTCATTGTCGACCGTAAAAAAGTTAAATCGACGAGGAATGAAGTTTCCTTTTTTATACCTACATAAAAAAAATAAAACCGGTTAACGATCGAAATCTTTATGTGCAAAGTTAAAGCCGAATGTTCAATTAAGCATTAAATGTTCTATGATAAGCGGTCAACTGTTGCAATATTATTCGAGGGGACGTCGATTTCGTCTTGGAAAACATATCGATATATATATACCTTGTCCATTCGCGCTGGCGGCGTTCTCATGTTTTATCCGACGAGGTACGTATCCGCCGACCCTGGGTTTATCTTACCGCAGAGACGAACGATCGATGACGACTATGATAAGCAATCCCGGTGCCCGAGGGGTTTGTGCTTTATCGCCCATCATCGCGATCTTCGTGGGCCCCATTCTCGAACTACATTATACACACACAAGGGCATGCCACCGTGCACACACACACACACACACACACACATATATATACACCAAGCACAAACATACACGCTCACACATAACGCGCAAATCGCAGCGTGGAAAACACATCCGCGGATATATCGAGGAACTCGCGAGCGCGAATCACGCTCCAATATCGCGGCGTGCTCGACATTTTCTCAGATCACGCTCGGGCTCAGGCTCGTGAACTTTCGGCGATTCGTTTACGTATCGGCTGCCATCAGATTTCTTCGACTTGTATGTACTTCTACACACGGACGTATATGCACATGTGTGTGTATAAGTATGATATCGCGTGCCGGCACTGCAGATGATGTCGACTATGGAAAACATTGTTACACTCGTCGCTACATCGTTCACGTTAATAGTTTGGAAACGCGGCGAATGAATCGTAACAATCATGTTGATTTTTATGAGACTCTCGACCCATGCGAATAACACCATTGGGACTCATGATTATTTATTATTATTACGAAGAATAATGTGAATATGCATTATTTGGGTATTTAGCGATATTTCATTTGTTTCTTCGTTATTATCCGATCTCTTGACACTAATCTGACACATTATTGAAGTCGTTTTCGACGCCAACGATTTTTAATTTTGAATTACCCGCAAACTAGTGGAATGAGGACTTTCGGTTTATGCAAAAAGATCAGTGCGTATATGAGGTTTAAGCATTGTTGAGCCATTTCGATTATTTGTCATATAACAAAAAGCAAAGTTGCTATAGAGTCGTTTTTGATAATCCAGTATGCAAGATGGAGAGAGAGAGAGAGAGAGAGAGAGAGAGAGAGAGAGAGAGAGAGAGAGATCAAAATATAAAATAAAGACGACTTTTAGTTATATTTCACTTTTTCACATTAACTCTTTCGCTACCAACGAAACATATTTTTTTGCTACTAATAACATTATTCAATTGAATAAACAATTTTTTTGACATTCAGAACATATCAGCTATCACTTTACTTATTATATATATACGATGGGATAAATATTTCCTCCTGAAAACATTAGAGACATCAGTGTCCTGGCTCTATCCCTTTCGCGTCAAACATAAAACTTTTTTTTGCTAAAACATTATATATTAACGTATTTAATGAAGTAAAAGTAAAAAAAATCATTGTATCTTTGAAAAGCAAAATTAGTTAAATATAGCATATAAAAACAGTTTTATACGAGTAGAATACCTCAGAATTCTACGTGTTAAATAGCAAAAATATTTACCTATCGTCACTAGTGTTGCTAGAAAAAAAATTTATTTATACTAAATGTCAAAGCACAAGATCACAGATCACAAATCGTAACTACCAATCACAAATATATTCTCTAAATTTCTTAGAGTGAAATTTCACTCGAAAGAATTTCGTCGAGTCACTTGAGCGATTTTCCACTCATATGGAGTGAATTCTCCACA
Source organism: Odontomachus brunneus (assembly GCF_010583005.1). Lineage (NCBI taxonomy): Eukaryota > Metazoa > Arthropoda > Insecta > Hymenoptera > Formicidae > Odontomachus > Odontomachus brunneus. The sequence goes on along the minus strand of NW_022639530.1, from coordinate 1,148,028 downwards.
CAGAATTGTTGAGTAAATATTTCCATTCGATATTGAAAAGTGAATCTGATGTATTCCACTGTCAGAGGAACATATTCACTTTGATCGATTGAAACATTCACTCTTATAGAGTTAGAACATTCTAGGCTTGAGTGAAACACTTTTGCGAGTTCGAGAGGTAATATTTCCACTATCGTTTCGAGTGAAACTACTGTGCACATTTCGCTCATTTTGGGTGAGATTTCACTCCAAGGATTTTGGAGAGTAATCACAGATATATAATCTCTTGCCCGAAAATTGCGATACGCCAATCGTAAAAGGTCAAAGATGCTACAACTTCGATTGTAATGAAAAATCATATACAATGATACCAACATTTGTATTTATTATTTGTATTTGTTATTTATTATTGTATTAAAACCGGCAGAGAGCGCTGCCAATTTTGATGCAATATTCGCCGCGCGAGCAATAACAAACACTACCCGCTTCAAAAAGTCTCATTAGTGTGTGTGTGTGTGTCTCACTTGGCCATACACTTTGGGGTGTGGAGATAAACACGCAAGATCGCGCATGACGCTCAATTTTTGCAAGCTGGGAAAGAGGTATGTCCGTGAGACAGGTTATAATGCTTCCTATCGTGCTAAGATTATTATACGCAACAGCAACAACGAACACTTCAAGGATGATTTACAATATTACATGCTAACCTTATTAGATGTCAAAAAGCAGTACGATGCCGAGATCCTGGTAGAAATTTCACGCAATTTGTAAGCAGTTACTAAACAGTTATATTAACGTTTGCTCAGTAACTGACGAATAAAACTTAGATATAGAATTGTATTGCGACAAAAACACATTAGACTATCTTAGAAAGCATCTTACATTTCCTGTACAATTCCCTTATAGAAATATCATACTAAGAATCATTGATAATTACTTATTTTCAGTATTAAAAATACTGAATAATAAGTAATTATCAATGATTCTTAGTATGATATTTCTATAAGGGTTGTGAACATAAAGATTATCCGACTTTTTGTTGGCAACGTAATCTAAAAATTATCCAATGAGAGAATAGTACCTAAGAAATACGTTTCTTATATTGGACTATTCGGTTATATTCTGAAACTTATTACAAAAAATTAGATATTCTTTATGTCTACGATTGTACTGACTTTTATTAAAAATTAAAATTGTACAATAAGCAAGCATGCACACAATATCCATTATTACTAGCACAAAACTATCCATTTTATGAGCAATAAACTTATTAATAGTTTCTTTGTCCAATTATTGCTCAGTTCTCGATCAATAAATGAGTTCAGATACTACGCATTTTTTGTGCACAGTAACTGTAGACAAAGCATTACATCTTGATTGGGATCCTAACAGTTACTGTGCACAAAAAATGCGCAATATCTGAACTCATTTATTGACCGAGAACTGAGCAATAATTGGACAAAGAAACTATTAATAAGCAAGTTTATTGCTCATAAAATGGATAGTTTTGTGCTAGTAATAATGGATATTATGTGCATGCTTGCTTATTGTACAATTTTAATTTTTAATAAAAGTCAGTACAATCGTAGACATAAAGAATATCTGATTTTTTGTAATAAATTTCGGAATATAACCAAATAGTCCAATATAAGAAACGTATTTCTTAGGTACTATTCTCTCATTGGATAATTTTTAGATTACGTTGCCAACAAAAAGTCGGACAATATTTATGTCCACAATTGTACAGGAAATGTAAGGTGCTTTCTAAGATAGTCTAATGTGTTTTTGTCGCAATACAATTCTATATCATTAATATATAGCTCATTTGTCGTTTGCTCACTTTCAACTCTAACCTTATTTGTCACTTCTGCTATAGCGTGTTGTTTTGTTAAATTCCAGATTTCCTCCAACTTCCTTGCTCTATGTTTTGCTACGCGTTCATTTATTCTTTACATAGTTTTAAAATCGTCTCTATACAATGTAATTTTTATCATGCACATGTCTATGCGATATAAAACTTAATAAAACTATGTTCAGTTTCTTTCCAGTTTTTGCGCAGTTTCGATACAACTATGAAATACAGTAATATTAGACAGTAACTGATTAGGTGTCTAGTAAAACTGCATAGATTTCTACTAGGGGAGTTCGCATTCTTAACTTTTTGACTAACTTCCCTACTGCGTGTGCTGCAACTAATCAAGAAATCTGTTTCTTGTCTCAGATCTAACAGAATCCACGGTCACCACGAATAGATGTAGGATTAAAGGATGCAAACGTAGTCCGGAAGACTCAGTTCGGAAGACCTGGTTTGGGTCAAGCAAAGTCGGCACGAAGGTAACTCGCTGTACTTTTTATCTCTGCGCTTGAAAATTGGCATACAGTTGTCAAAGTAAAAATCGCGAAGTTTCGATCGCAGATGTTAGAATCAAGTTAGGTTAGATTAGATTTGTACTAGCTGAGTTCTTTTGGTCAAGCTTAGTTTAAAGTTATGTAAAGAGGCAACGCGCATTCGTATCGCTCGTAGGTTCTTTGTGTGTTAAGCTGCCCTCTCAAATCTAATCAACGAAACTTTAACTTCTTGTTCTAGATCTTGACATCAAAACATGTCTTTTAAATTAGCGAAATAAAATCAGCAGAATCAGTTTTAATCAATATTTTTACATGTTACTCATTTGTTACTCAAAATTTTCCAAAGAAAAAAGTTTGTAGTTCTGTTAGCTTTTTTTGTAATCTGATGTTCCGCTAACGGAAGATTAAGTTAGCGGAATATATATATATATAACAACGAAATTGTACATAACGAAGACAGAAACATTTGTTGCTCATTTATTTTTCTCGAAATAAATAGCATAATAGTATAATAATTACTATATTATATTATATTATTACTATATTATATTATACTATAGACAATGTAGAACTTATGTTAAATAGCTGAAGCTACGGAATTTATTCGTTATAATACATAACTATTCATTCACTTAGTATGATCTCTTAATAGTCTTAATAGAACATTAGTCTTATATAACGCGTATCAGAATTGAGCCACCATACGCCGAATTGACGAATATTTTAATCACATTGATAGATTTTATGATAGAAACTTCTACATTTTACTCGCGTATTTTCTTAGGACGTTTTGTAAATAGAAATGAATCTTAATAGATTCAATTCAGTATCGCGTAAGCTACGATAAAGTAACGCGAAGCTGACATACGAATCTGACGTAATGATTTCACGCTTTTCTTTTAATTATTTTGCTCACGAAATGACTTGAACGAGTTGATTTCATGGTCGCAAAAAAATTTTAGTTTTCCACTTTTTATATCGAATTTACCACGTGAAATAAATATGCTACATATTATTAAAAGTATAAGAGAGTGACATAAAATTTTTTGTTTGTTTACGCGTCGCGTAGTTGCGATCGTTAAAGAGAACCACAACTTTTGAGTGTTTACGATTATACTTTGTTGGCGTATGCGTTAATGTACTTCGCAATTGCCATGGTTCCTGGCTTTTGGTCTTTTATATTAACGTTCGCGTTCGCGATTACACTTTTAGAGAATTACGAATTACATTACATTTAAACTCGCGGAAACATTTCGAAAGCAAACTTCGCGGAAGTATTGTGGAATAGTTTCCGCACCAGTTTTGCAGAGTAATCTCCGTGCTATGCTACAGAACAGTTTCCGCATTAGTATTGTGAAGCCACTCTGCATGAGAATCTCACTCCACTCGTCAACCTGCGTGTTGCGTTGACATATCTCATGATAGACGCGACTAATCTTTAACCCTTTGAGTTATAGTGGGATCCTATCGTCCCACCTATCTTTCCTTTATTTTCAGTGATATTATCTTATATTGGCAAAAACGTAGTCGATTACATTATTACACGCGCTCTCTTTTATAAATATAAGGTATTAAGAATAAGTAAAAAAATAATTTGAATATTTATAATTGTTAGATTATTATAAGCAAATGCAAATAAAACAAAAGACACTTTTTCAGATGACAATCATTTTAGATCTAACTATTAGAAATCGAAACATTAATAGTTTATTAAAGACAATTAATAGTATTTTACATATTTTGCTCAAAATCTTTTGCAAATCGTATTTTTTACAATCACAAATATATAAAATAAAGCTTATTTTCTCAATATGAAAAAAAATATTTGTTACAGTTATAGTTTGTTATAGTTTTTTTACACAAGAAATTTGCAACAAATATATTTATCAATATTTCAATAGTTTATTACAAAAAATAGACTTTGTCGACCTAGTTTTATTTTAATTTTACTTGGTTTGTATCTGCTTTATAAGGTAGCAGCCATGGTATAAAATCGAGCAATTAAGAGCAACTATTGACGCCGTTAATAGTGCGACAATGATATTTATAATTACAAAAATATATAAAATTATAAAATATGTAAAATTATAAAAATATATAACATATATTAAATATATAAAATAAAAAAAATACAAATGTTTCGGTCCTAACATTTAAAACCTTTTCAGTATGACATGAAATTATAACAATACAAAAAGTTGTAGTGATGTGATCGACTAACATATCGAGCGACTGATACCCAAATTTTTATGGTTGCTATCTTATAAAGCAGATATAAACATTAAAATGAAATATCGATTTTTTACAATAAACTATTGAAATATTGATAAATATGTTTGCTGCAAGTTTCTTATGTAAAAAATGCAACTATTTCTTTTTCATATCGAGAAAATATTATTATTTCCAAATAATGCTAAAAGCGAGATTGCTAATTTTGAAAACTTGTCGTCATATTGAACTCGCTATTTTGAGTTTTGAATTTTAATCTTAAATTCGTGATCAACGACTCCAGGATTTCTCATATGCCAGATTTGAAGAAACTTTATTGGAAAATAAAATGCATGGCTCAAAAGGTTAATTGTGTGTCGCGTTTCCTTCACTCGAAAATTTTAAATTCATTTGCAATTTTCAATTTCACGGTTTTTGCTATCGATTTCCTACATTTGATTCGAGCCGCTTCTGCATGAAAATGACATAGCATGTCACGAATTCGCAAAACGGGAAATCTACCTCTCGGAAAATGGAATCATGATAATATTTTTAATATTTTCGATTCCGCTGAAGATCACCGCAGTCTTTGGTCGCGATTTTTCACACACGGTTAGCCGTTTAAATATGATTTTTCGTTAATCGAATTTGTAGGTCCTACCTTCAAAGATAAAAGTCAAAATTTTTTATGAATGTTGTCGAAATGTCCTCATGAATATTTGGACATAAACATTTACTGAACATTAATCGCGTTGCGAAAAGTGTGAAGTGCTATTATCAACGTGGGACGAGGTCGGAGGTCGGATGCGGAACAATGTAGTTTTAGTTGCAGTAGCGAGTGAATCTGGTTAGATTTTGATAGATTTCTACGCTAATGGTGAATTATGAATTTTATCATTCACAAAATGATTATGATAATCTATATGTATAGTAAATCGCATTGGTTCCCAGCGAGAAAGGTAATAATACAGTTATGTACTGCTGTTTAAGAATATTCGCTTGATTTAAGCTTAGAAGATTGATTTCATTTATTACATTTTCTATCAATATAAAGTGTCGAAAATATATTGCTAAAATAGTATGGCAACATTTCAAAGATTAATGCAGTTATATGGGTTTAAACTAGGGCGTAGAAATAAATTACTTGAATTTCGGGCTTGGGTTCAATACTCACCTACATTGAGAAAAAAATATCTGAAAAATAGTAAATATTTATTTAGTGGGGTGCTAACAAAATTTATTTAAATCTAGATTCTTTTATTTAAATGGATAAATAATTGCTTTCATGAGGAGTTTAAGTTTTTTAAGGTTTTAAGGATATTTTTAAGGAAATTTATATTTTCTTTTTGAAAAGTATTTTATATTAGTATAAATAAATGTGTGTGTTATTATAGTGTGCATACCGAATTTTATTTCTTAAATATTTTTTCTCTCAGTACTATATGACTTAAATATAATATTCTTTAGGGCTATTATACACACTTTTGAAGTGTGTGTTAGTAATTGTGGCAGATGAGCCCAATCATGGCAGCCAATAAAGATGTTTTTTGACATGTTCTGTCCCATTGAATTGTTTTAACAAACACTATTCTTTTACATACAATTCACACATATTCTTTAAGTATGTATAATTAAATGTGGGCAAAAATGCATTTTGAAATATTTTATAGTTCTTTAAAAAAATTCCTAACATGACCTATTTTTAATTTGATTTAAGTAAATATCCTTTTAGCATTATGAAAATATAATATTTTATATTTTCTGTGGAAAACGTTTGAATAAAAATACTGAGATCATAATAGTCAGCCAGTATCGGGTAATTTTGTATGTGATATGAAGATTTTTCTATTTTGAGGTTTGATATATCAGTAAATTTAAATTTACCAAATTTAAATTAATTTTAGATTATTAAGATAATTTAGATTAATAAATTTAAATAAAGACTGGTAGATTAGTAAATTATATATTTTAAAAATTGGTTGATTAGTAAATAATAAAATAATATTAATAATAATTAAGTATAATAATTACTTTTAAGAAGTAACTGATCAGTCATTAAAGCTTTCCTTCAAACAAAGAACTGAGTAACTTGCACGTAACAGTGCAAATTTGTCATTAGTTATTCATTTGTTAATATTAGCTTATTGATACAGCGTATACGTTCTGAAATCAAGAGACGAAATCAGCTGAACTGTGAAAATCAATATTGGTTGATCTGCGCGAATCAATAAGAGATTTCGGTTCGCGGCGTGCACACGTACTGGCGCGTTTGAGGATGCGAAATCTGCATGACACATCGGCAAACATTATTCAGGCATAACTGGAAAACAGTCCCGACCTGGACATTTGAATATTAGGATTAATAATCATGATTATAAGTTTAATAATTATACGCTAGGTAATAAATAGCTATATATTAAATTATAATTTTAGAATGCGCTGTAAGATATATCATTATCGTTTGATAATTTCTCTCTCTCCTTATTTGCTGCCGATCAATCTATCATTATTTATCGATGTCGAATGGAAATGGTGCACGCGCTGATAATCGCGTCATCAAATGTAATTATCTTTTTAATTCCAACGCGCAAATTGTGATCGTGAGTACGGTGTCGTGTTCAAATTAAATCGCATGTGACGCAATCGTGATGCTCGGTGAAGCAGGCTGCTTTATATTCGTTACCACAATTAATCCATGCTTAACGGTAATGCAATTCGCGTGCAGCGATAGCAGAAAGTAATCTATAATACGCTGACAAGCTTGCGCGCTCATTAACAATGTGCACGATCGAAATTTATAATTCCTCAGTCGCGGAGAGTGTCATTGCGGAGTGCTACGTAGCGAAATTGACATTTTTATGTTTGATCATTTTGTGCTGCGTCATATATAAGAGCAATAACGCGCGAAATATATTCCGGATGACTGCAGAGCGAAATATTCCTACAACCGTTACGTCAAAAGCTTAATATGGCGTCATTTATAAAATATCGAATTTATTTATAATAACTACCTGTCACTTGGATCCTCGGGTTTTCAAATTTATCCTTAATACAAGTTCGCATATCATATATCCTGATTCGCTGTGTATATATTATATCATGGTGTTCATCATCTATTCTGTTTGCATAATAATAAAAATCTTATGTTCCATCTTTTCCTTAGGGGGATCCATAATACACGAGATACCATAGATTACGCTTTTCTATTCTACACGCGCGCCGTCTTATCCATCTCTTAAAGTTTCCTTTTTCGTTGCGTAGCCTTATTTGGAATCAAATGCAGGCTAAATTATGAGGGCAGAGGAGGAAGGAGAGGGGCGGCGGGAAAGATCAAGTGATTAATCCTGCTCATTTCCAACTCTTTATTAAATATTCATCAAGATGTGTGTACGATTTTTGACGTGCGAGGGAACAGAGAAGTAACAATTTATAGAGATCTATATTTAAATAGTTTTTGTGTGTGCGCCGTTTAAGTATTTAAGTGGCGTGTATACTTTCACGCGTGCGCACGCCCGCACACGCACTACCACTATACCGCTGTTCAAAGTGCGCCCAGCGAGAATTAAATAACACAATATCGTTTCGTTAATAGCGACGCTGAAGTGCGCACATGCGTTGGGCGCAACTAATGTTCTCGCGAGCGCGAACAAACTAAAACGAGATATTTACCGTTAATATAACTTGATATGTTCTATTATTCTATAATACTATACGTAAACACACGTTACGCTTTTATTTCGCCATCTTCATCGGTGATATTTCATTCTGCGCTTGCCCGAAGCTAAATACGGTCGTAATTGCACGCGATCTCAATTGCACGAGTAATTTTAGCTCGAGGGAATGATATGCAAAATCATTTTCGGGGGTGCAGCTCGCAAATAAAATTGAACGACGCGCGATCATTATCCGCGCAACCGCGCGCTGTCCAATCGAAAAACTCGTCCTGTTGCGCAAATTGTCGTGAAATTGGTAGCGCCTTGAACAAAAATGTAAAACGGCGGGATTGGTTATTCATCGATAGTGCTTCGCATTGAATTACGTAATCGCTATTGAATTCTGCGCGTCCGTCGCACGACTCCTTCGATAAGTCAATTTAACTTTTGCGGAGGATTTCTCTCATTAAATCTGGCCGATTATCGTCGGCATATCTTAAGCCACATTCTTCTCGATTTATCATCTCCCTTGGTTCTGTCGCCTCGCGGAGATACGCTCCCCGTTGCGTCGAGTCGAAAATCCGTTCGATCTCGCGAGTAATCTTAGCTTGATGGAAATAGCGTCGGGCTAAGTGAAAATTGAGAATTGTCGCCGCAAAATTAATATACCTCGGTACACACCGGCGTGAATTCAGGCATTGAAGTAAACTACTTTCTCAGGTTACAGAGGGAGAAGCGTTCCCCCAGCTTCCTGCTACTGTGCGCGTTCCACCAAGTATACAGTCTCTATTTATTAAACCTATTAACCTACTAACAAGATAGTCGATTATCACAGGTTCAGAATAGCTCCGTAAGGTAAGTTGCGTATCGCCTTCTTATATTGAGAGAAAAAATATCTAAAAGTTAGTATTTATTTATGGGTATATACTAACAGCATATTTACTGAAATTTTAATTCTTTTATTTAATCTTTTGGGGCGAACCGCTCGCCTCATAAATAATTTTTTTTAGATAAATCATTTAATATAAGTTAAATTTAATATGATTTAATAATATGAATAATTTTGTCAGAAAATTTTGACAAATAATTTAATATAAATTAAATTTAATGTAATTTAATAATATATTAATAATTCTGTCAGAAAATTTTGATAATTTTTGTGGATTTTTTAAATTGATTTGAAGTTACAAGCTTTCGTTTGAGACAAATAAGTGCATGATATATGCAATTTTCAAGAAGATATATCTCATTTACTCGGGGCGAGCCATTCGCTCCTTTTGAGAACTATTTCATGTCACAACATATTATTTATTTTATATAACAATATTATTATTAATTAACAATCAACATATTATTTATTTTACATAACAATATTAATTAACAATTAACATATTATTTGTTTAACTAACATATTATTTAATTAACATATTATTTGTTTTATATAATAATATTACTATTAATTGACAATACAAAATATTATAACTCACATATATAATAATAAAGAAACATATTATATGCTTCTAATTCAAATAACAAATATGTTATGAATGTACAGCACCTCAATTAGCTTTTCGACTGTTATGCTAAATTCCCAGACATAAATTCCCAAGTGAAGCAAGCAACTTAAAAAAATGTTCCGTATAATAGCATATTTATGACCTTAAAAGTGATTTTAGTATACAGTAAATAAACATATAAATGCGTAAATATAATACAACATGTCATTTATTTTTATTCATATCTGTATAGAATATATTAAAATTATGATTATGATAATATAATAACTATTATAGTTCTTATATCATATTTTAGTTCTTGTACCATACTTGTTATTGCACAATTCTGCAAATAACTTAAATATTATTAATTTCCGACTCTCAAATGAGATAAGCTGCTCGCCCCATGACTATTTAAAATAATCTTATCAAAAAATTTTGATAATTTTTGTGGACTTTTTTCTAACTGATTTTTAAGTTATAAGATTTTGTTTGAGACAAATAAATACATACTATATACAACAAAAAGATATAACTTATTTACGCGAGTCATTTGCCCCTCTTGGAAACCTATATCAAGGAAATTAATATAGGAATGGAAAGATTAAATAGCATAAATAATCGCTTTCATAAAAAACCCAAGATTTTTTAATGTATCAAGAAAATATATATTTCCTTATTTGGAAGATATTTATATATTAGTATAGAAAAATGCTGTTAATACTCATCAGATAAATATTTACTATTTCTTGGATATTTTTTCTCTCAGTGTATAATGCGTGTTCTATTACAAGATAAAAACGTGTATTTTGTATCGTTTACAGTTCTATTTGAGCAAACGCTAAAGCTCCATGACATAATATCACGTGTAGCGTAGAAAATTTCTCCGCGGATAGATATCAAAACTCTCACAAGATACGTTATGCACGTTCATATTTTCATCCAAACTGCGATTTTATGTGGCGTAGTTTAGTTTGTCGTATTTTATTTTCCGGACGTGTTTCGACGAGCGTTACGTGTGAAACAGTTGTTATCAAAATTCGATGTGGTTTGTCGCTTTTTCGCGCTCGAGAATTACGACGAGTGCGCGTCAAAAGTACGCGCTTCTAACTTAAATGTATCAAGTCGCGCAGCGGCCATGAGGGAAAATTTTGTGTTTACGATGTCTCGGTTGTGTAAATTTTACTTTTTTTTAGCGAGTCTTCTTTTAATCGCGGCGTGTGAAAAGGAAAAAAAAACATGCGTAATATGATTCTCTATGCGAGCTCGATTAATTAGTGCAAATTTGAATTACGCTTTGTTACACACGATAACGTGGAATTTAACAATACCGTAGTTTCTCACGATACGTTCGTTTTGAATAATTTCAGGCAATGCAGTCCTTATAAATTTGTTTAATTGTTCGCGAAACCGTGCAATTCCGCCTATTAATACGCAGCAGGTGATAATTGTTGCGTTATTTGCATGCGTTCGTGTATTGCCCTGGTCTAAAGAAAAACACTGATAAACCGAAGTACCTTCATAAACCCAGTTGTGGTCGATACCTGCAATAATAGCCTAATTAACGTCTTTGTTGATATAGTCGATAATGACCCTCTTTGTGATCAGCCTCTGCATCACACAGTGGCGAATGTTCCTTCGAACATCGTTATAAATATTAATTATTAAATCTAATCTCTTGTTCTGCCCTTTCTTTCTCTCTGTGTAACATTCGTTGTAATATATATTTCAGGGAGCTTCTTCGCAAAATAGATAATAAAAAACTTATAATAGAGACTCTCTTCGCGTTTACATTGTGAGTTTTAATGGATACAAATTTCACTTGCCTTTGTACTGATTAAAATGAAATTTAAATTAATCTTTTTGCACTATAATTTTTAACTAACACATAACACAACGTCTAAAATCGAAACATAAGACGTCTTAACCTGTTAACCGAGCGGGACGTATAAATACGTCAAACGTAAACAATATCGGGTACGGGTAGGACATATGAATACGTCCTTGAAATATATGTTGCGCTCTGGAACGGGCGGGACGTATATTTTCGAACAACAAAGGTATTAGTCATCCATACATGTCTCGACATGAATTTAAGACACGGAGGGTTGAAAGAGTTCGCGCCCGTTATATGCTACGTAATTAAAAAGGGAATTCCCCGGTTAACAGGTTAAAGACGTTTCAAAGACGTTTTAGAAACGTTTTATATTTCGACGTTTGAGAGACGTTTTTTAAACGTCTTACGTATACAGTTTAGGTAAATATGTTTGCATCCAGTTATTATCTAACATTAATATATTTTTATTTTTAGTTGTAAAAATATTTGAGGAAACTGAACAAGAATTTAGTAGTGTTTTATTTAGTGGTTAAAGCAATATGTGGATCGATTCTTCCCAAGAAATAGTATCAGTAATATTAATTCAGTTTTAACATGCATATATTATAATATTTGTCGTGATTAAATTTAAAACGTATATCTATTTATATCGTTAAAAAGGAACTTAAAATTGCATGAATAGTAAGTGAGTGTGAAGAAAAGCATAAGGCAAGAAAATGAAAATTGGAGGAAAGGTGTTTAACAATATTAAGTTTTGTGACAGAGATGACAAACAAGATTAAGCACCGTCTAAAATAGGAGTAAAGTATGGTTGTAAGAAGTAAGAGTAAGAAATTGACCAATCACAGTCGATTATTCTTCTCATATTCGATTGTGATTGGCCAATTTCTTATTCTTACTTCTTACAGCCATTCTTCACTTCCATTGTAGACGGTGCTTTAGAAGTGAAAAGGAGCAAAAGATAAATGGGATATATGTTAATAATACAAAATTTCACTACGATGAAAACTCATCAGACTATTCTAATAATCATGATACAAATAAAAACTATAATAATATTTCAGACTTAAAACTTGATAAAATAGTACAAGAATAGATAAAAAAACATTTGATGTTTGTAAAAAATGTCACGTAAAAATCGAAAAATATAAGAATATACAAAGTATTCAAGGAAAAAGATTCCAGTTTTATTGTACTGATTGTACCGATTGTGAGTGAAAATTATTTAAGAGTAAAAATACGTCGAAAAATCAACCCGTCCAGAATTATAAACGTTTGTCAATTTTGATGAAGTTATTTTAGTGCTTCTATTGATCACGCGCGATGAACAAATAAACAAGTATCTGACTGTATTATTATTTTATTATTGCTTTCTTTACAATATATTCTATGTGTATTCTATGTGTATTCTATGTCTTCTCCATCTATTTTTACATACGCTTTATATCTTCGTATTATATAATTGCAAACTCTTTTAAAAGTTTCTGGTCCTCTTTGAATCAGCTGCATTTTGAATTCTCTAATCTTTTTACATAATTCATTGGTAAGGAATATGCATTCATTGATCATAAGGACAAATAATTATACTGCGCTGAAAAAAGATAGTAAACGTAAATATTGTAGAGTGTAAAGATGGAAGGACACGCGCAAAATCATTTCATAAACATCGAAGTCCGTATAAGTCTGGAACTCTCTTTTTAACAACTTGTGTATTACATAAGATTTTCTGCGCTATAATTCTTCGCATTAACATTTTTCCATTTAGAGAGCATGCATAAGAAATAAAATAGGGTAAATCTGCTCATCTTATGAGCAAGAAACTTCATCATTAATCAACTGATCGTTTTTCGTCCATCTTCTGTTTTTGTTCGGTAGATGGCTTCAGATTTTGCGCGTCTTTCGTACATAATAATTGCAGAAAAAGCGTCACATCTTAATTGGAATTCTAAGTAGTTTTACTCTTCCGTTACTAGACAGAAGTTAATATAACTGTCGAGTAACCTCTTGGAAAGTGCATTAAATTTCTACCGGGAAAGTTGTGAGTTAAAAGTGAAGCGTGTCTTTACAATAAACCGTATTCGTAAATAAATACGTGATAAAAAATTATTAATGTTGGCGACGTTAGGGCGCTTTCACAAACGATACTTACTGACATAACGCGAACACAATGGTGAACAGATAACATGGTTACACAATTTCCTGCGTTGCCAACAAAGACTGTCGCGATAGACGATTAATGCCATCACGGGTAATTTAATTGTTTTGTGCCGTTACTAATACACACTTATCTAATAGCGGTTCTCGTGTCGCGTTCTATTAACGACCCTTATACCGCTCCGATTGTTTCTGAACGCTGTTATCAAACATTGCAATTGATCGTCATAGCTGCATTTTGCAGAGAGATAGACAGAAAAGAGAGAGAGAAAGAGAAAGAGAGATAGATAGAGAGAGAGAAAGAGAAAGAGAGAGAGAGAGAGAGGGAGAGAGGGAGAGAGAGGGAGAGAGAGG
>NW_022639530.1:1109752-1133336 GCF_010583005.1 Odontomachus brunneus | reverse complement strand
AGAGAGAGAGAGAGAGAGAGAGAGAGAGAGAGAGAGAGAGAGAGAGAGAGAGATTAATTGTTGCATTGTGACGCGTGTTGCATACTGCGCAGATGCGCCGTAACGATTCGCATTATGCAGTAATGCGAATTACCAACGTCGAGTCGCTCCGCGCGAGTCTCGTTAGTCGTTAAATTGTATCTAAACTCTGTTTAAAAACTCCTTCTCTCGTAATATAGTAAACTGATTAGTGTGCATGCAACACGCGAGTTACGCGCTTAAAAGTTCTAAAGACCGGCGCGACATATTTTATCGATCCGCTAATTTATGCCAACTACTTCCCCGCGCTGTGTGTGTAAAGGGATTACTATTTGCGGCGGGAAAAAGTAGCAACATAGACAGCGACGGAAAAACGTGTTGTAGAGCGTTTTTAAATTGGCTGTAAGAGTATACGCGAGTATACGCGTAGCGACTTTCAAGCGTAAAGATTATGACTCATATTGACGCAAAACTTTCAACTCCTACGTTCTCCATTACGGCTACCGTCTACGATCCCCTGACAGCGATAATACGCGATAGACAGCGTGTACCGTAATAATAAAGCCGATGAACAGAAAATCTCTCACACAAATAGGAACTGCCGGAGTTAGGAAGACGCGAGCAAGGAAGAAGCGAGTCGGGAAGCGAGGAAAAGCGAAGAAGGGGTTAGAGAGAGGGAGGAACGGCAAACTCTTTCCGTAATAAGTGCCTCACCGTAGGATGATGCGCGCGGGGATGAGGATGGGGCGCGAGAGGCAGAGAAACTTCTACGACACTCCGCTATAGTTGGGCGAGCGGTCTTATATAGAAAGGTGAAGTAGACTGCTAATTACCGCGCTAGAGAACTTGGTCTCGATTTCTTGGACAACTCATTAATCTTAATTAGCATTGGTGAATCTTTGAGCGTCCGTACACGCCACCGCGCGCTTACATGCCGGTTGAGTTTTCGGCTATTATAGTCGAAACCGGGCATGCGGGATGCGATTGATCCGGAACAAACGGATGTGCTTACTCCTCTCGCGAGCAGACCAGATTCGCGCAGGCTGGGGTAAGTTTCACTTGGTGATCGCATCCACGCGGGACATTATTCCGGTTTTCTCTTTTTTTACATCCAGTGAGAGAGAGAGAGAAAGAGAGAGAGAGAGAGAGAGAGAGAGAGAGAAGAGAAAGAGAGAAAGAGAAAAACAGGATTAGAATCACGCTCTCGGTCGACCCGAAGTAGAACTTACTTTTGGTCGTATATTTATCCGTATAGTGTCGTAGATTTTAAGATTACGTCTGTACACGTTGTTTACATATTTTCTAAATGATGTGTATATATATATATATATATATATATATATATATATATATATATATATATATGCTTAAACTATCTCTGGCATTACTCGGTTTATCAGAAAGTATCAAGGGGATGAAATCAGAGAAAGCGGGTTGACTAAATTTCACAAATACATGGTAACCTATATTTTCCGTAGAGATCAACTGTACAAAATTTGATTCAGATCGGTCAAAAAGTTTAGGAGTTTGTGCGTACAGACAGACAGACAAATAAATATTCTATTATATATATATACACGATTATTTTTCATATAAAGACAATATAAATTATGTACAATATTGTAAATTATATAGAAATATAGAAGAAAAAGAAATTGAAATGATGAGATAGTTACTATATCTGTTTTGGGTGTCGATTAAGAGCGTTATTAAATTAAATAAAAAATATAGTTCACTCATTATATAAAGTCTAACCATCTTTCTCTTTAATAAAGTTTTATAACGTTTATTCTTGTAAAGAAAATATATTTTTCATGTACTTTTTAGTGTACATAATAACTTTTTAGTGTACATAATAACTTTTTAGTGTACATAATAACTTTTCTGAAATTCGTGATGAATATATTTTAAGACTATTGTTAAGAAAATATTTTTTGTTGAAGATAGCTATGTCTTAAAAGAGCGAAAGTAAACTGTGTGTAATCGCTTTTCTTCACTGTAGATTGATGTTTTTCTGTGTGTAAACAAGTTAAAGTCAACAGAATTCTTTGGTTATATTTTTACCTTCAGAATAAAGTCTACCGCTCTGTCCCGTAATGAAATGAAAATTTCATGCAATTTCTTATCTCTTTTAAATATTACATTTATAATTGATACACACTCAAAATATATGGGTATAGTTACATATATCTATAGCTCTAAACGTATATTCTGACGTATTGCTCAAAGGTTAATTTAAAGAAGTTTATATTTGTATTTAATCTTTAGAATCCTGATGTAAATTTATAAATGTTATTTCCTATACACAGAAAAATATATACTATATTAAAAAAATATAACCTATTTCAAACATTTCATCACAAAACTCATTATGAGTTTTATGAAATTTAATAAAATTTAAATTTTTTAAAATAATTTCTATTCAAATTTAAAAAAAATAATTAAATAATAATTAAATAATTTTAAATAAAATAAAATAATAATTTAAATTTAAAAACATTTTTTTTAAATAATGCTTTTTATATTTAAATAATAACTAAATAATTTTAAATAAAATAAAATAATAATTTAAATTTAAAAACGTTTTTTTTAAATAATGCTTTTTATATTTAAATAATAATTAAATAATTTTAAATAAAATAAAATAATTTCAATTTAAAAACATTTTTTTTAAATAATGCTTTTTATATTTAAAACAATGATAAATAGTAAATGGTGGAAACCTTATATTAGTGTTTTTCTTTATTACTTTAAAAAAATTCATAAAATCCTCTTACTTTTCAGCTATCTGAACCTTCCTTTAAACCACCTCGATATTCATAGACTACTTATTGTTAACACAGATGACATTTCTCATGCATAGTTACGTTTTGTCTATATATAGACGTAGAATACTATAATTTACGCGTGAACATCTCATCATGTATGCATCGTCTAACTAATGTAATTTTGGGTCGTTTGATTCTTAAAAGAGCGTTTCACTAATCGGTTACTGATGCATGAGATAAACGTGTAGGAGCTAGTCTTTTATTCCTCCCTCATGTGCGGTACATTAGAGATCGACGTTTAGTAGCGAGTCCATATTTTATCGATGCGTCGTGTATTCGCCGTCGCGATGAAATATGCAGGCCCACGCCGGATCACGAAATTTCCGAATTTCTGGGCCGCGGTGGAATATCGACTCGTAGGCCACGTTCCTGCCGCGATACAAAGACTTTCCATGGCGCGGTCGGTACTAATGAGCCCTTTCCTATAGACACGAGACGCTAAAGGATGCAGTTCGAGGAGGGTGCTTTGCTCCGCGGCCGGTGGGCGAGAGGGGAATCGTTAACGGAAGTGAACAAGCCGTATACCACGGTATTAGATATTTATATGAGACTATACACGGATACTGATGTATCTAATTTTACCTCATTTGCGGTGACGTCCTGCGCTAAGTTAGAATGTATATGAGGAATGTGTTTGAGGAAAAGAATGAAATAATAATCCGTGCTGTTGCATTTATCTCTTTAAGGTAGCTGTCTCGCGACAATATTGCTAAAAAGTTATGTCGATTGATGGTTAAGGATGTATCTAAGCTATATAAAAATAGTACCAATTTGATAAACTTTGAGTAATTTTTCCTTTATTATCTATAATATACTAAAAAAATTTTCAAGTTGATTCACTAAACCGTTGAAGAGTAATTATTATGTTAATTTTACACGTGTTCTTATGGCAAAAGCAACTTTCCTGAATGTAATGAGTAAAAACGTATAGAAAAAACAGTACCAAAAATTTAAGTATTTTTATACATATAGATTCTGAATTATCGGAACTATTTGCAGAATTTGATTAGTTTTTACAACACGGTTTCAGAGAAATTATTTTTTATTTGTGACAATTTTGCGATTGTCGTAAAGAGTTAGTAACTAGACTGTGGAAATGCGGTAACGTTGCAATCAGCTGCCAACGTACAAACCACAAACTACATGGTACGCTGTTGCTACGTTTAACTTTTTTCATTATATATTTATAATAACAACAAATAATATTGATAGTTATTGACTTTTTTCATTATATATTTATAATAACAACAAATAATATTGATAGTTATCAGACAATGCATATTTATCTATTTTAACTTATCGCAATTACTTTTTCTCCTTTGCACTGATGGATATTGATTAAATAAATACTAAATTTAAAGTTCTAAAGTTGAATTAGAGCATTTTCCCTGCCAAAAGTTTTATTATAGAAAGTTGAAGAATAGCAAATAAAATTAATAAACCGTTGGGAAAGTGAACAATAACTTTTTAAATAAGAGATATATTATGTTAACCACTATTTATATCAATTATCATTAGGTTTACTATACGTTTGAGGCAGATATTCAAATTTTTTGTATTTGAAGCACTTCTGTTGACTTTAACTTGTTTACACACAGGAAAACATCAGTCTACTGCGAAGAAAAGCGATTACACAGTTTACTTTCGCTCTTTTAAGACATAGTTATCTTCAACAAAGAATATTTTCTTGATAATAGTCTTTTGTTACCGATTGTGTCTCAGATACATTTTTAATGTAGCACAAAGAAACTCTATAAATCTGTGCTAAATGTTTATAAATATGATTTATGATATACACACAGCTTTATGACTACAGCAAACAGCAAGAAAACATCAATCAAGCTTACATAACTCTTAAAAACTAATAAATAAAATCGTTTCCTTTTCGCGCTTTGACGTATTAATATTTTTGACTGGGGTTGTCGTGTTAAACATATGTTTATAAATATATCCTATGTGTCGCACACTAATGCACGCTACTAGAAAAATAATTGAGACGTTGGATTTTCTCATATTTTACCTTATTGGTCATATTTTTACATATTATTTATAGATTTTTAAGATTATTTAATCATCCTAAAGCTAAATGTTTTTAAGTATCATTAAGCATTTTTAAGCATCTTTAAATATCTTAGAAGATACTTAATCTAAAAAGATACTTAACCAAGAGACAGCGAAGGAAATATAGTGCATAAAGTATTATAAAATTATTACAGGTTAGCTACCATATAATTCAATCGTTATTATAAATTGTTTACTTTACGTATCAATTTTCTGGAAACTAAATAGTTAACGATCTTGTAATTTTTTTATAATATTTTCACAAGTCTCTTTTATTGCTCTTTGGTTTATCATTAAAACCGTAAAATTTGGTTGTTAAAATTGAAAACATTATGTGAAAGCCATTTTCGTAATACACGTAAATAGCTCTAACTTTGACTTCAATTATCTCAGCTTCGGTATCGTCAATCTTTTTTTAATTGCATATGCGTATTTTTTGATCGTGTTTCGATTAATATATTGTTAAAATTTAAAAAGATTCCTAAAAGGATTGGTTTATAAGACAACTACCTTAACATGTTCGTCATCAACGTCGCACATTGTGACGTAACGATCTCTCATTTCGAGTTTATCTTTACTGAGAATTTTCAATTTTATTTAATATGTATGTTACTAAATAAATATATATATATGTATCTATAATATATATAATATATCTATAATATATATAATATATATATATGTATCTAAATATATATATATGGCAACGACAGTTTTTCCTCGTATATCCACACATAAACATACTGAGTCTGCGTTATAAAAGTTACATGAGAACAAATGTAATATGGAAAGAATTTCGCAAATAAATCGTGAACGTCGCGCGTATGTAAAGACACGAACGCGGTATTCTAAGTTCTCTATGCGCCTCTGTGTTTCCTCTCTTCTCTTTTTTTCTTTTATTTATTTGTCGTATAAACTCGACAATTGAGTCTGACATATGTAGCAAATCGCACATCTGCTCGTAAAATTTTACGTTTACATGAACGGGCCGATCATTCGACCCATTTCGGGATTAAATGAAAGGGGCAACAGAACCAGTATGTCACATTGAACGCATTCAGCAGGCACACGCAATTGAGTGGCGATTGGGTGTGATTGATATATACCCCTTGGATTTCCACTGAATCAGGTTCGATTGTTACGCAGCTGCTATCCTATTTTTCCTCCGCTAAATACGGCCATTCTTGCAAAAATTGATTCGCGTCTCTGTTGTGAATAATTTACTTTTACTGTTGCTCTCATGTGCTCCGATTTTAGCCGTGTTGTAAATACCAATAATTAATTCTTTCAATCTATTAGTGGTCTATTGATCATTGATGCACACAATAGTAGAACTTATAACGTTTTATATTATTATAATTATTGTATAATTGCGTCTCAGCTTTTGGTTTGACAATACGTATTATTTGTCTTAATATTTGACCTGCTTATCAATTTGCATTGTGTAATTGTCGCTCGACGTATTATGTTTACCTTGACTTGGCAATTAAATTCAGGTTTAAAGCCGTTGAAAAAATCCCATCTTAGGATTGAGACGCAGCAATTTATTTATGTAATTAAATTAACTTATGTAACATATAATATAGCGGAATATGTTTTGGCGCGCCAACACCGATGTCCCGGATCTCATTGTTTAATGTTTTCATTTTGTGATTGTGCAACTACTACTATATACTACTACAGAGATGAATGAACAGAGTTGTTTGGCGAAGGACAAGGCCAATCCGCGCTGTTCACCGACACTCGACGAACTAAAGGGAAAGTTGCATGTGGACGTTAGAACAGTCGCCAGGAATTTCTCGAAGAGAAAAGTTGCCATACTTTCGCACAGTCTCGTACTTCAGGCGCGACAAATTTTTCCAAGCTTCGATGTTGCGCGAGTAAAACGGTACGCTTGCACTCCTCCTTCTCCTTCACCTCCATCTCCTGTTCCACATCACACATCGTTTCGATGCGGAGCAGTTTCGTCGCGCGCGCTCGTGAATTCGGACTTACATCCGTGCGAATTGCAATTTTATGGATGTACGATTGAGTGCTCGCTCATAATCACGCCCGCGCGTGAATTACATCGCGTAATTCGGTGAATTTCCACGAGACAAAATCCACGATTGAATTCACATATCTCGCCTTTGCCAATCTGTTATCTACATTATTCTACGGGTACATGCGTCCGCATTGCCGTTAAAACAATTACGCCGGTTGAAGCGAGTGTGCATTTGCGTGCGGAGTGATTTCCATAATTACGCTATCGACTGCCCGCTTCGTCGAACGAAGATTATCTCAAAGTGGAAAACAGCTGCCGCTGCTTTTTATTCTCGTGAGATGCAGCACTCGCCATACTCACGGATGAGCGAGTATAATCGCGGCAAATGTTGCGCGTATACCGACGGTAATAATAATAGTACAAAAAAATAATAACAATATAATAAATACTAAAGTGAAAGTAATAAAAATAATGATATAATAAATAGTAAAAGAAAGTAAAATATAATAAAACAGTAAGTTGAGACGTGTGTATATGAGATAAAGCGTTCATATATCGATTTCGATAATGTGCGGGCGAATTAACGTTTCACGTGAAACATCGCTTGTAATTTGCCCAGTGGGTGACTTTATTCGCCATTAGCGCGATCCGCGTTCATCGTGCCGGAGGTTCACGTGGCTTAGCGTTCGAAAGTAAAAGCGGGGGGGTGATTCATAGTCAGTCGTAAGGTGGTCGAAGCGGCAAGAATGGTCGGCGGACTGCTCGGTTTTCAGGGGGTTATCGCGTGCACTTTATCAGCCATGCGAGTGCTCGGACACCGGCGCGCTGAAATTATTTTGAGGTGACATAATCAGGTTACGAGTGAGCAAAGTTAAGACCCCGCACGTACCTCTTATACTCCGGGACTTGAAATACCTCGGGCGCGCGCGCACGTGCGAGTTTCCCCCGCGAAATGCCTCGTGTTTCACACTTTGATCCGCGTAATGTGGCGTTGATGGGTTTACGGTGTATTAATATATACGACGTTTCCCGTAGTTTTCGCATAATAATAATTACAGCTCGAAGCTATAACACGCACATTTAGCACAATTCCGGCGAAGTTCGGGCCGAGGCGTGCGACTAATCCGGGTAAACCTAACTTTGCCGATTTCCCGTCCCTTTCTAGATTACAATCCTACCTGCATGATACAGGCGGGGGAAGGGAAATCGAGTTAGCCGGTCCGCGCTCGCTTTAATTTGTCACGATTTCCATCGCGCAACGTCGACGCTTACATTTACACCCGAGAGAGGTACTTCACCACCTCCGCCATTAAGTTCTCTTTGTCGCGTTTCCTTATCGTGTCACTTCAATTTAGCGATGAAGATAATTACGTGAAGAGGACGGGAGAACCGGCGGCCGGGCAGACGGTCGGCCCCTCGGCGGGGGATGATATCGATTTCGCGGGGTGGCGGACCGCCGGCAAGAGGCAGAGACTAAAATGACATAGTCGTGACCATTTGATATTTGCGGACCGGGGGACACACACGCGACGGCAAACTTTTCAAGAGACTTCTCCATCCAGCGTGCGCGCGCGCGCGCGTACGTTTGTCTCCTCGCGTTTTCTTCCATTACGCTCGAGTACATGGCAAACTGTGCAATGGTTGTCGCGGAAGAGAAAATAACGAGGCCACCCGTTACAAAGTGATCCTGAAGGTCGGCGCAAAGTCGGCGAGCGCTCTCTGAAAAAGGGTCACTTTCACGCGTGAGATAATAACGCGTGATGTGATATCTTTTGTCCGTCGCGGGTTTTCGCGTTACCGAACAGCAACCGCGCGATATTAAGCTCTCCAAGTGGACTTTGTATCCTGCACCTCGAAACTGGAGAATTTTTAAAATCGCGCCCGCGCGATTAATTTCGCTACTTTCGTTATTTTGAGCTGCGCGACACATCTCTTTTGTTGTATGAGCGAGGAGAATAAGACGCGAGATGTACACGGAGCTCGGATAGTTGGAATTTTATTTAGGATTCTCGCAGAGCTGGATAGAGAGAAATCTTCATATACAGACGTATAAAAATTACACGTAGTCGTCGCGCTGATTTAGCGCGATACGTTTGCTGGATTAGCCGCTCGCGTTTCTTAATTTATTATTCATCGCTTAATTTTCGGCCCGCTCTTTCTCGACGCGAGGGAGCGAGGGAGCAAGCGTGTGGTTACATCACTGCGATTAAAGGCGGACAGAAATGAAATAAAGGCACTGCCTGGCCATTTTTAAGTTCTATATGCCACGAGTGCATCTGACATCGTACAAATTTCTCGTGCAGTCGATTCTTCTCTTTCTTGACTTTAACCGCGCGCGCGTGCGCTTTCCGCCTCCTTGCTTTCCAATTACAAGATCAAAATCTGACGTGACGTAACGAAAGGAAGGCAGCGCGGTATGTCGGATAAACGCGAACGTGCTTGAGCTGTACTATTTTTTTGCTGTTTTTAATTGATTGCTGTTCAACTATAATAAAGAATTGACTCCTCGAATATACAAAGTGTCTGAATTTAAGTGTCCGACCGCTTGTGTGTACGTACAACTCATTGAAGTGGAAACAAATCATGTACTATTTCATGAAATGTCATAGTAATTTTCGAGATGTTAACGAAAGAAAATCGATCAGTCTAAACTCGTGCAATGCGATGAGACGAACGGTCTGATGAAACATATCGCGGGCTTGCTGGTTATTTTCCAGCAACAGTGAAAATAGATTGACAACGAAAGGCGGAATAACATTTGACGTTTCAAAAATGGAGGAGACCCAGAATTGGAGACGATTCAGGAATGGAGGTGTTTCAGGAATGAGGACGATTCAAGAATAGAGGCTATCCAAGAATGGAGGCGATCCACGAATGGGATGATTTAGAAATAGAAACGTTTTAGGAATGGAGGTGGTCTAAAAACGGAGGTGATTCAGGAATAGAAGACTTTTCGAAATGGAGGCGGTCCAGGAATAGAGGCGGCCCAAGAAAGAGCGAGAGGAATTTAGGAAGGAAAGAAGAGGGCGATATCAGGAGATATTAGTTTCTTATTTTTTCTATTGATATGTTTCTTGTCTGTTTTGATCTTATGGTTGTTGATATAACGAATTATAGTTAATATTTATAACGCACATTAACTAAATGACGCGCGCGCGTCATGCATCGCTGTGGTGTTTTAATAAAGATCGAATGTTACGTCGTTGTTACGTAAATGCGAAGAGCATTGATTTTTGTGTTAAAGTGTACATTAATCTATATTAGAACGAGAGAGAGAGAGAGAGAGAGAGAGAGAGAGAGAGAGAGAAAGAGAGAGAAATCGGAAACTTTGATTTGGATTACTAATGTATGAAGCATCAGTTTCATGTTTTTGGCATACGTAAAGTGTGATTTAAAAAAAAACAAAATGATAAAATAAAAGGAATTATGCGTTGATTCAGATATAATTTAATCGCGTTCAATTGAGGTAAAGTTAATCCGATATTTGGTGAAATTTTTCTAAATCGCGCTGGCAGAGAGAGAGAACATCCAATGTCACGCAACCGCGCAACGGAGGATTCAGTAAAAACGCATTTTTATGGCATTCTTATCTATTAGTTAAAAATATAATAAACATTTTACTAGAGAGCCAATAATTATATCGTGTACAGACAATTGCATATATGCCTAGCCATTTCCTAGCCATGTGCTAATCGAGAGTTACTAAAACTTTCAATCTAACGTTTAGTTTCTAGATAGTCAAGAGTCGTAACTGTTGATTATTTGAAGAATATTATAGTATTTACCTTTAAACTGTATTTTCTCAAGAGTTGTAAAATAGCATAGTGCTTATTGTTACCCACGTTTTATGATTATGCTATCACTAATAATGTTACGTGAACAAATAACTGTAATTATAAACATAAACAAAACAGCAAGCTGTCCAAGTGTCACAACTGTTTGACATAGTTGCAGCTTTTTCGAATATTCACGATCCAACAGTCACGATCCTTGACTATCTGGAAATAAATGTTAGGTTGAACATTTTTAGTAACTCTCAATTAGAATACATAGCTAGGGAATGGCTAGGCACATATGCAATCCTGTGTCACTTCAGATTTTGCCAAGCCGGTCACCACGTAAACGCGTCAGCGGTGTTTCTCAATTGTGACAAGCTGGAGCGCTACAACCTCATTGGCGAAAATGTGCGCGCACCATTTTGCAACTGAGCATACGTGTCTGGCTTGATAATACATACAGAATTAAATTTTTAACAATCTCAACAGAGAAGTCAGGATGGCCGAGCGGTCTAAGGCGCTGCGTTCAGGTCGCAGTCCACTTCTGTGGGCGTGGGTTCAAATCCCACTTCTGACAACTATCGCAACAGATGGTTTAAGTATGAGCTTAAGCATCTTTACAATATTTTTTGTCATGTGGCTTTTTTATTATTATATAGGTCCTTCGCAGTTCTATTTAGGATATGTGCTAAAAGGTTAAATTAACTGCGAGCTTTGGTACGCTGTCGTGACGACCAAAAAATTATTTTTTAATACGTATGGCGGCTAGAGATAAATCCGGGACGCGCGGACAAATCGCCGATATTTTGCTAACTGCAAAGCGCACGATAGAGAAGGAGAGAGAGAGAGAGAGAGAG
This sequence comes from Odontomachus brunneus, assembly GCF_010583005.1. Taxonomy (NCBI): domain Eukaryota; kingdom Metazoa; phylum Arthropoda; class Insecta; order Hymenoptera; family Formicidae; genus Odontomachus; species Odontomachus brunneus. The sequence continues at coordinate 1,121,812 of NW_022639530.1, read as the reverse complement.
AGAGAGAGAGAGAGAGAGAGAGAGAGAGAGGGAGGGAGGGAGGGAGAGGGAAAAGGAGGGAGAGAGAGAGACCGTTTCGTATTAACGCGCGTTTAATCTTACGATCGGTCTTAAGCGACCCATTGATTGCGCTTTAATGAGTACCGCAGTGTCGAAACGCGTTATTTGCCGAGAATAGTACGCGGTTTGCTCACGTTCATCAGGCAAAGATAATGTTCAAAGGAAGTATACGGCCAGGCGCGGTGTGAATTCTCGAGAGTCCTTCTCCGTCGCATCCGGCTGGTCCTCGTGTATTTCTCTCGTGTACCTGCTTGTTTAATTAAATGATAAAGGGAAACGCTGTGGCGACGCGGCGAAGGGGAAATGGACGAGCGACGGCGGTGGTAAGGGAAGGAGAAAGGAATCGGTCAGAGAGTAGGTTACCTCGCTCTGTTACCGATTTCCATGCTAGGAAACCTTACCCCTTTCTTCCTTTCTCCTTTTTCTCCGGGACTTCTTTTATTTACCATGGACCAACGATCCCCTGAGCGCTGACCTCGTAACGCGGTGAAGCCAAGCTGCGTACATCGTTATCTCCACTTCGCCATAATATGAGGAGGTATAACGAGTTCCACGCCGTCTTTCCGGAAATTCTATGTTCAACCAGCCTCGAAAGTCGAAACGCCAACGCAATGGCATGGATACACAAGCATGCTATCTCAACGTGATCCTTTACCTTAAAATTTCACGGTACCGCTATTCCCGAACTTTCAGTTCGAATTTGTACGATTAATGATTGCGAAACTTGGCGACAGAATTATTTTGGCGTGTCGACTTTACTCCAGGAGAGAAATGCAATCTTTCTTCTTTATTTAAATGCACGAATAAATAATACAACTGCTATTCACTTGTTTAATGACGTCAGTGAAATTCATAAATGCAACGCACGTTGCAATTCGCATTAATCTTTTTTAGTTTTGACATCTGTTAAATTTTTCGTTTATATAATATTTCAGCACATACAAATACAAATAGAATTGCGAAGGGCTTATATAATAACAAAACACGTGACAAAAGGTATCGTAAAGATGATTAAGCCTGCTTAATCATCTATTTCGATAGATGTCAGAAGTGGGATTTGAACCCACGCCCACAGAAGTGGACTGCGACCTAAACGCAGCGCCTTAGACCGCTCGGCCATCCTGACTTACTAATATGAGCGTGTTGTTTTTTTTCAGTACTATGTTTTTCTCTCTGTCTCTCTCTCTCTCTCTTTCTTATTGTGCGCTTTACAATTAGTAATATATCGACGAAGTGATTTATTCGCGCGCCCAAGATTTATCTCTAACCGTCGTACATGTTGAATAATAATTTATTGGTCGTCACGACAGTCGCAGTTAATTTCATCGCAGTTAATTTCATCTTTTAGCACATACTGCAAATAGAATTGCGAAGGACCTATATAATAAAAAAAAAGAAAACCACATGACAAAAAATATCGTAAAGATGTTTAAGCTCATACTTAAGCCATCCGTTGTCAGAAGTGGGATTTGAACCCACGCCCACAGAAGTGGACTGCGACCTGAACGCAGCGCCTTAGACCGCTCGGCCATCCTGACTTCTTTGTTGGTGTGGTTATAAATTGAATTCTGTAAGTATTATCGAGCCAGACACGTGTGTTCAGCAGAGCTCTCAGTTGCAAAATGTTGTGCGTATATTTTCGCCAATGAAATTGTAGCGCTCCAGCTTGTCACAAGTGAGAGACATCACTGACGCGTTTGCGTGGACCGGCTTGACAGAATCCAAAGTGACAGTATACAGGATTGCATATGTGCCTAGCTATTCCCAGCTATGTATCCTAATTGAGAGTTACTAAAAATGTCCGACCTAACATTTGTTTCTAGACAGTCAAGGATCGTGACTGTTGATTATTCGAAAAAACTGCAACTATGTCAAGTAGCTGTGACATGTTGATGTTTTGTTTATGTTTATAATTGCGGTTATTCGTTTATGTGTTACGCGTGACATTATTAGTGGTAACATAATTATAAAACACGGATAACGATAAAAGCACTATGCTCGCTATCTTACAGTTCCTGAAAAGTTAGAGATAAATACTGTCACTTTACAATTTAAAGGTAAGTACTGCAATATTCTTCGCATAATCAACAATCACGAGCCTTGACTATCTAGAAACGAATTATGTTAGGTTGAAAGTTTTAATAATTCTCGATTGATACATGGTTAGGGAATAGCTAGATATATATGCAATCCTCTGTATACGATATAAGTATTGACTAGTGAAGTAAGTGTTTGTTATATTTTTAACTGATAAATAAGAATGCGATAAAGATATGTTTTTACTGAATTCTCCGTAGCGGTTGTGTGACGTTGGATGTTTCAGATACATACACACATCTATATATGTTGTTTCTTCGTCGCTTTTCATAATCGATTACTGCGCAAACGCACTAATAATGTCCGTCCATTGTGACAACTTGAAGCGTTACAAACTCCACTGGGAAAAACGTGTGCAAATCATTTTGCAACCGAGCATACGTCGTATTTAGAAACAAAACGCGAGATGTGCGATCATATAAACTACATTGAAGAGACCGCGGAACACAGTTCGTCGCAAAATAAACGATAACGCGATTACAAATATTAACGTAATTGCACAATTACATTATTATTAACGTAATTACATTTGCTCTGTTAGATTCTGGTTTTCGCGTTCTAGGTCCTTTTTCAGTAATACGCACGGAAAAAAAGGTTTGGTTGAATTAACCAAATATCTGGTCGAATATGAACGATCCAGAAATTCCGATTGAAGTAACCCGAATTCTGTTTAAGTCAACCAAAAATCTTGTCATCTTAAGCAGAATTCGAGTTACTTCAATCGGAATTTCTGGATCGTTCATATTCGACCAGATATTTGATTAATTCAACCAAACCTTTTTTCCGTGCGGTATTTCAAATTTTACATTCGAGTCGCACGCGTATTAAAAATCCGAGTTTTGCCATTGCACTCCACAGTAACGTGCATCGGGAGAAGGGGGAGAGGAGGTGCTAACAGAAGTAAATAGAGTTAATTAATGGAAAGGAATATACGCGACAGCGTGAGAGCGAAGACCAATCTATTGGAACTTACAAGTGCGACGTCTCAGGAGCGACGCCGTGCGTTGCATAGCTCGTCGATGGCAGAGGAAAATTCCAGAGATCCTAGCGCCCTTTGCAGAATCCGTGCGACAGTTAACTCGAGCATGCAGAACGCGCGAATGGCGAGCGAAATGCGGTTCGTTGTGACGTCGCGCGTCTAAGCGCGGAATTTATTATCATCGCGCCAATAAAATGCGATAGTTACCGCTTGCGTTTTATGTAGGGTTTTATGCAAAGCGCTGTGCACGCGCGTTGCGTAAAACGACCTGTAGTCGTTTGGAGCGCCACAGCTTTTATGTAGGAAATTCTGAGCCGGGGCTCAGTGATTTTGATAATAAAATGTTGATCCAAAGAAGTGGAGAATATAAAGGGTTCCGTTACATAAATTATTTTTAACTCGTAGAGAGAGGAAAAAGGAGAAGAATGAAGGGGCGCGCAGAGAGAGAGAGAGAGAGAAATTTTTTATTAGGACTTTTATTGATTATTACGAAGAAAATTTTCTCTTTCTCTCGTTCGCACATTATTGAGAGACAATTTTCGATATCGAATTTAGATAAGAGGTTTTAAAGAGTCATAGTTTGCGTACACATATCCCTTTTAAAGAACACCATCTGACTCGAATTTAGGAATCGATCGTCCGGACTATTCGCGCAAACATAAAAGGGCGCCCATGCGAATGCGCGGTGAATAATGCGTTAACGTATTTCCATCCTTACAATATGCGCGCGGAATATAAGTGGGAAACGTCGCGGGCAATATTGTTCGCACGAGTGAGCTCGGTATAAACGGCGAGTCCCTTAGAAAATATCTTGCGAGACGTCTCACGGCAAAAATGCACTTTTCACGACTCGCCGTCGTCGACGTCGTCTTTCGCGCCGTCGTCGCAGTCGCAGTCGCGGGCGATGATGCTTTATTCATTATTGTGCCGCTGCAGGCGCCGGCGCGTAAGAATTCGATATCCGGGGATTTGCTCGTGGGGCGCCCCGACAGTGATAGAAATCGTTCTGATACCGTCTCGCCGTGCGAATAGCGATGAGTTATTTGCAGGAAGCCGTTCGGGCGGACAGAGAATAAAGGGCGAGGGATAGGCGGAGTGACGGAAATTACAATAGACGTATACAGAGGGCGAATGAAGATGGCTGTTCTCAGGTAGGGTCGAGGAGAGAATAACCGCGGGGGCGGAAATCGTTGTTAGCCTAGAAGCGGCGAGATTTGGATATCAAAGGCTAGGCCGTGGCCGAGATAACGCGCTATTGACGTTATCGGAGACAAAGAACCGCGAATATACAATACAAGGACACCGCCCGCATTTGCCTGATGCATTTGACGCTAAACGTGATTAACTGATCTCCCGATGTCTCGATGTTCGCTTCACATTAAACGGCTAAAAGTCAGTGACAGTTAGAGGAACTTCAGATATCAAAGTATACTACTTAGTTTCTAGAAGTTAAATCGAAAACTATTCTAGGAAACTATTAGTTATCAAATTAGTTTTTTATCAAATTATCAATCAGTTTTTTATCAAATTATAATGTCAAGTGTCTCTTATAACATGTTATTCACGGATTTCGGTTATCTATATCTGAGCAGAAATTAGTCGGACCTTAAATATGTAGTGGTTCTAGCCAAGAATGCTCCAAAATAGGCATGCCTTTATAGGGCCCAAATATAGCCAAAGTAGACAAATTCTGAATAGAATTTCATTAATAACCTAGGCTATAGATTAATGCTGACGTGGATGTTTCAAAATACACATGCCTTTGTAGGGCCCATATATGACCAAGTATGCAAATCCTGCATGGAATAAGTAATAAACTGATGCTGACATAAAAACAATCGAGGCTTGTGCCAATAAAGCTTTAAGGTTTAAGTGAAAAAACAATTATTCATTAATAGTCAATGATTAATAATTGTAAGGTAAATATTTTGATGAATGTATGTTACTATATTTTAAATATTTGAGATAAATATCTAGTTTAATTAGGCATACCGAGATAAGACTTAATCAGACTTACAAATCTAAACGCTAATTTGTAAGAGCATTACATTTCTGTATAATGCTTAAGTGAACCTCTTTGTAGGACCTTGATAGAAGTAAAGAAAAACTGTCTAAGCTCTTTTTAATTCCTGTTTTCAATTTTTATCCAGATAATAAATTTAACTTTTCACGCACGCGCGTGCCATTTGTGAGTCATTTTAGGGATAATCGAAATTTGATTTGACCTTTATGTTTAAATAGTTTAGGCATGTGGAACTTAGGGTCTTTACCTAAAAAAAGTAGGTTATAACGGAAATCTATACCTGCAAGCACATCTGGGTTGCATTCCAAAATGTCCTTTCCGAGAAAAATTTTACTCTTAAGTCTATAGTATATGTAACATGAACTTAAGAGTAAACTTAAGATACTATAGATTTAAGAGTAAAATTTTCTTCGAAAAAGATGTTTTGGAATGCAACCCTGGTTTAGTCAGTTCACTGGGAAACTGCGAGCAGACAAAGTTGCGAGTGTACTTTAAATGGCCCATAAATCACACGGCGTTAGTGAAAAGTAATATTGTTGAGTTACCTTTTGTATTTTTTTGTAATTTAAAAGACGATAATGAACAGATGCGGATAGTCACTTTGTGACGATCATCGTATACAATTTCGTCCGAATTGATAAACTATAATTTTTTTCAATATTTAGTAAATTTTCAGTTGCTATTATTATTTTGTGTATACATCAATATAATTCGATTAAATTTTATATAAAAACTGAATTTATTAGTTTTTTTCTTTTGATTTCAAGCTGCTTTATTTTGTTGTCCAGAAAATGATAATTTTAAATTCTCAAAATAAATATATTTTTTTATGAATACCGTCAAACTATTTTTTTTTTATGAAGGCTTACCTCTCAAGAGCGTAACCGCAGACGAATTTCTTTTTCTTTCAACGCGTTGAAAAGTTACGAATTTTTTTCTACAAGTAGAATACAAATAATGTAGTTTTTTGTAGATTAGGTTAAGTCAGGAGCCAAGCAGCTGATAATTCCATTGCTGTCCGGTTGGCTGCAGCAGTTAGAAATCGTGATAATTCTTAATTGTCTTAATACCCGAAATATATTCCTTAATTGCCCGTCTATTCCTTAATACCCGAGGTTTTTCTACGCGCATAATCGCATTTTCATACTTCAAGTCTCTTTCGATGTTCTTGCCGAAGTTATCCTATCATTTCTTATTATATTGTTGCTTTATCTTCTTTTATTTCATTATTCTCTTAGGCTATTGCTTTCTATCCGTATTGCTTTCTATCCGTATTGCTTTCTATCTGTATTTCCTTTATATATTAGCTTGATTTCCGATGATATCGCGCCGATATATTCCGCATCTTCTCGTAAAGACGCCGCTCTGATTGCGTCGCGTGTCGAGAAACGAGCGTGTCTCTGCTCGAGGCGGACGGGATAGGAGCTGATATTGCTCCGATATGAAGTTGTATCGATATTGCAGCGCGTATAGCGCGCGGCAGGCTGTTATAAAAATCAGCAGCGACTGAGGCTAACGAGGATGTAATGGGAAATCGAAGGGATCGGCAAAACGCCTTGAGTTTTGAATGAGCAGGTCGCGACGCGCGATAGCATTTCTCGTTAATTGACCCGAGGGAAAATGGTTCCGTCGCGTGAACATTTCTTTTACTTCTACCCCAAGTCCCCGGAAGAAAAGTCACATTGGTCAGGAACAAGGTGATAATCCAATTTAACGAAGATTAATGAGCCGCCTGTCACATCTCAGGCGACTTCATATCGCGAATACTGCTGAGTCTCAGTCACGTAGTACCGCGTCAGCGACGATAAAAATATACATATTGCAGCATTGTCGTGAGCGAAGACAGGAAAACAGCGAGAGAGATATGCCGGAAATTACGGCTGGCGAATAGAAATGGATGAGACAGACGGCAGGACGTTGTTGTTTGGTCGACGGAGCGCTGCTTGTTCGCAGCGATATATCCTGTTATCGATGTGTATTGGTTTTCGTTTTCCCGCATGCGTCCTAAGGGTCGAATAGACATTCGTCGATAAAATCACTTGATATGTACACAAGGCAGACGGAAACAGAAACAGCTATATTGAGTGTCCGTGAATGGGTTGATAAAAGACGATAGGATGAAAGAAAGCAAAGAACTTTGTATAAAATAATAACAGACTATATACAGTTTTTTTAATTCTTATGTGGCACACATATTTTAGGGATCGTTTTCGTCTTATTTATATTCTGTAAAAGGATTAGTAAAAGTGTTAGTAAAAATGTCTGAAAAATAATAAATATACTTTCGAGTCTATAGGATAGAATTATGTACAGAAACGATTGCAAATATTTACTTGAGCATCTTATTTTATTGCAAATATGAAGAAAAACGTGAGGAAAACGTGAGTTTTTACTTTGTTTCAGTGGGAAACGTGAGTGACAAAAATTTGTAATTTTTCTGAAAATAAGTTTAAGAAGTTAACACTCTAGGATTTTCTTGTCAACACTCTTGAAGCTTTTAGAAAAATAAACAATATTACATATTTCGATTTGTCAAAAAGTATTATTATTTGGGTATACGACAATATATTATGTTTTCAAGAGATGAATAAAATCATTAATAGTTTTAAGTTTTTGCGGCTATTATAATGAAAATTTTATTAAAAATATTACAAAGACTACCTATATATTTAAGTATTTATTTTTTGTTCGTGACTAGAATATAAATAAATAAGTTACTTACATAAAATCTTGCTCATATATTACATTTAATGTAAAGAAAATATAACGAAAAAATCATCTTTATTTTACATCTTTATTTTAACCTTCTTCTTTTTCTTTTTTTCTCAATCTGTTAGTTGACGATTAATAGTAAAAATCTTATAGCAATTTTGTTTTTTGTTACACTAGCTTAAATTACCCAACGTTACTCGGGCTTGTTATATATATCTAGAACATCTAAACTTAAATTATTACAAAGTGTCAAGAGGATGAAGTCTGGAGAAGAGGATAGGTTATCCAGATTTCATGTAGCCTATGTTTTCCTTCTGCTGAGAGAGTAACTATGCAAAATTTGGCCTAGATTGGTTAGAAGATTTAAGAATCAATAGGGAATATACAGAGAGAGACATTCTATTTTGTATATATAGCTGAGAAGCAATTAAAACAGCTCAACTGTGCTTAAAACTCATATTTCTACCAACTATAACTTTCATTTATCGCGTGAATCGAAAAAGTCTTCGATCCACTAAATTGCGGCTAATTCGAAATTGAAAATGGGATGAGATCGGAGATGACACCAGTGCGTCAGATTAGAGTTAAATAATTTCAGAGGCAAACGAAACGAAAGGAACCTGTAAGTCTGGCGACCGATAGGTCAATCGATATCGGAATCCATTTACGAGAGTAGCGTGAAAACTAAAGATACGACTGTTTGCCTGTATATGTGTGTGTATGTGTATAACATCGCTGAAAATTCACATTCCGCTAATCTATGCGGCTGTTTTAGCTCGTGCGCCCGCCTTTTCGCATTTTCCACATTTTTCCGTGTTTTGTCAATATCCGTGGTGATTTAATTCTAGTGAATCTCTCGACGTAAGATTTGTGTACAGGGTTTGATATTTATTACGTTCCCTCAGAATTTCTTTTCTTTTATGCTCTCCCAGAACTTTCTTTCGCACATAATCTCATTCCCCACTTGCTACACTTTTCCCGCTTTTACTGGTAATACAATATAATTTGTGTGTATCAAGTTAACGTGGTGAGTCCGTAATGTAATGTCTCTTAACGAGCTCGGTGAACTTATTGAATACCGAAAAGGAAGGAAGGGCGCGAGAGAAATGGATCCCGTTGAAGGAAGATTTATGTCGTTGCTCAACGAAGAGAAAAATAACGAGGGAGAGAGGGCAGGAATGTCGTGAGAGGAGCTACGTTCTATGATACGATTCAGAAAAAGCGCGTCCGCGACTTTTCTTCTCGTTCAGCTTTCGTAACTTGCGTACCAAGAGTATCGGGTGCAACAGTGAAGAAGGTTAACGTGCGATGAATCTCTCTCTTCCTCTCTCTTTTTTCGGGTAAAAAAGAGCACAACAAGATTTCTCTGGTAGTTCGCTTTATTTTCGCCCGATGACACATCGATACCTCGAGTGGCGGACAAATTGAATTACGCGGAGGCCCTCGACAATCGCATTAGTCTACTAGAACGGGAAATATCCGCAATTTACTTTTATGAAGTTCCGCGCAGTATACGCGTCATATGGCGTCGCAATAATCCGCTTCTAGAATTTCTGGATCGCTCTGTGATATAAACGAAAGAGCAGTCTGAGTGCAATCGTTAGAAAGGACGTTTCAGCGAAATATCCGCGCCGTAATGAATACTAGAAATAGTAAGAGTTGCGACAATTTCTTATCTTAGCGAAGTTAGGCAAATGTAATCAGTGATCGTGTCCCAATTTGTGACAATTGGGCATCTCTTTTTCTAAACAATTAGTCAATACGGATTCACAATTTATCCTAAATATGTGTTTTTATCCTAAATTTTATGTATTCCTAAATTTTATGTATCCTAAACATGTGTGATTAATATCCTAAATTTTATGTATCCTAAACATGTGTTTTTATCCTAAATTTTATGTATCAGATATAACAAATTTCGAGTAAAATGAAAAAAACAGTAAATATAGAACATCAATTTTATGAGCGTATTGCTGATGGCGACAGTTCGAACAGTTATTTGCAATTTTATAAGCAAAGAAAGTAACAAAATATGTAATTTTCATAGTTAATTCATATATGTCACTAATTGGTAATAGAATATTGATTTGTTCCCATTAATGACAATTTAAATAAATGTGAAAAATGATATAAATGTTTATATCTAAAAAGGACATGTCAATTTTATTTGTCACGGAGTTAAAAAACAGCATTAATATCATAGCTTGCTTCTTCAGAATTTATTAAATACAGTGCAAATATATGATCCTTATTTGGTTATTCTATATAAATACAATGTTTATATCTACAATCATTATTTCCTCATATTTGTAATTATTAGCCTATAAATTGCCTATATATTTGCCATTTCAGTTAATAATTTAATAATACATTCATGATTCTGTACCGATTTGTGATATTCGAATAATGATAGCTTATTACTTTTTGTTAATAAATTTATATATCTCTCTATTTTCGTAATAAAAAATTATTTGGTCATTAATTGCGATATTCACCTTATATCACAAATTAGAACCAAACTAAACTGTCATGTCACTAAATGGCATACAACACGACCACACTTTTGAGATAAAATATTATAAATAAAGCAAAATCTACCGATAAATTAGAACAATATAACACAATTAAAATCCCAAATGTTTGAGCTTTCTAAAAGAATTAATTTTGTATGCACTCTCAACACTTTATATTATTAATTGATAAACTTATTTTCACGTTGAGTAGTTCACTAATTAGGACATTCACCTTAAGTTAACCGTCGAAAATTCATGCATGTCTCCGATGCAGACGTTATTAATCGGCTGCGATAAATATACGATTTTGCTGGTGTAATATTAGAGTCACAGATGCGCAAGTGTAATGCTTAATCCCTATCCCTATAAAGTCGGGACATTGGCGAGTGGTATTTCGAATTATTTTCACGTTCACGTTTCTAATTCCACTATCGATCACTTTTTCGCACGCATTTATTTTTCCCCTTCCGGTAATATCATACATATTTCATGCAACAGCGGGCTGTAACCGTGCGCGCAGCATTGTTTACGGAAAAAATCCGTTGGCATAAATTCGGAAACAGCGTGGACTGTCGCGCTGCGGGTTACATCTGGCCGCGCGCGGAGAAAATCCCGATCCCGCTTTACAAGCTCGTTCGCAGCAGCGTGTCGCCGCGTTCCTCCTTGTCTGGTGATCGCTCCACCGTCACAACGGGTGGCTCTCTCGATGCCGGTAGAATAAAACTACCAGCGACTCGCGCGCCGAGCTCTCGCCATTTCGACGGGTTGGGACAAAGCGGGTCGGAAAAAAAGGCCAAGCAAGGGGGTAGCGGGACGGGAGAAAAAGTGGGTATCCCTCGTGCGATTGTCGGCCGGAGGCGTTTGCAAGTTTCAACGACGTCCGACTGGGGCGTTAATTCACTTTAATCCTCCGACACCGCCACTGCCGTGGCTCGCGATCGGGCGCGTAAATCGCCTCGCGAATCGCGAAAAGTACCTTCATTGTTCACCCCCGGAAACAAAACAGCTGCGCGTTGATATGCGTGCCGCACAATGCAACCGTGGCCTCCGATGCATCACCGGTGAGCCGATACCAGAGTGCGCTCTTCGCGTACAGGATCGATCGATGAGAAGTCGGAAGGAGAAGTCGGAAAGCTATAATCTCTTCCGAAAATGGAGAAAAATTTCCGCGGCACGCGGCGGAATTCCGCGGTGGCGCACGGATTCTCCTGACATTCTCCTCGATAAATTAAAAATCTGCGCACAGATAACTGATCCTTCATCCTACCTGCTAATCCTTGAAATCGGAGCTCATTAGACTACAGGTCCGTCGTCACTCGCTCGATTGATGTCGTTACGTTTGGAAGTTAAAGCAATTGTATCATGAAATGAATTTCACGATACACAATGAAATATTATCTAACTGTTCGAGCAATTGGAAATAGACTGATCATTCAAAAATTGAGATATTTGCAATTAAAGTTGACATTTTTTATACGTGTTATTTGGGACTAACATTTTATTTTTAATATCTTCTAAAGTATATGTAAGATTTTGGGAAAGGACTACTTATGATATTAAAGATATTAAAGTATAGACATTATATACAAATTTCAAAATTATTGACCACTTTGTTCTGAAAATATGATAGTGGAAAGTTTATAATTTATAGTAATACTAAAAAAAAAAAAAAAAAA
>NW_022639530.1:1106730-1109742 GCF_010583005.1 Odontomachus brunneus | reverse complement strand
AAAAAAAAAATATATATATATATATATATATATATATATAAACACATATTTAAATCTTACATACTTCTTTTTATCAATTTTTTTTATCTATTAGATAGAAATAATCTAATAATAATAATTTATCTATTAGACAGAATAAAAATAGATTGAATAGATATATTATTTATTAGATTTTACCTTTTTATCTTTTCATACACTTATGCATGAATAAAACATTCATCACAAAAAAAAATTTGTAATATTGTAATATATTTATCTATCTCAGTTTCATTTTAAATTAACAGTGATACTTAGATAGTAAAATAAATGCGCAGAAACATAATTTTGTTTAATAAATAGTACATTTATAAGTGGTTCCTTTGTTGCGCCATTGAAAGTACGGAACCTAGCGATACAACTACCTTAGAATATAATAATGCGTCATTTTAGTGGATTCTCTTTGAATCGACGTAGGTACGCGGGTTATTTTATAAGAAGAAACGATCCGCTGCGTGCCATCATCGTGAGAGCACCGGCTGCGGCAATTGGGTTACTTCGATATACGGTTCGTGCATTACTTTGATATACTTGGACTGTTCGCAATACGGAAAGTATAACGCGAGGTTTTCCGTTTCTATCGAACATTCCCGTATATCCTTTCGTTCTATATTTACGATCCCTTGTCGTTATTTCGGCTGAAATTATTCCTTACCTAGCTTGAGAAATATTTTATATATATATATATATATATATATATATATATATATATATATATATATATATATATTATATATATATGTATCTTTTTTCATAGTGCACGAGCACTTTCAGTAGTTGTTTCATCGTAGCTAAATTGTTTCATACGTATGAGTGTTTTTTCGTGTTTTTTAGCTTGTGCAATTGTTTTGCAACGTGTATTCTTTTCAATTTTACTTAATGGATAAATGTACGATGTACTGTTTAATCTCAAAATAGTACACAATAACTGAGCGGAATATAAAGGAATAAATTAGAATGTTTATATAGGTAGCTCTATAGTATTCGAACAGCGTTGCTGATACACTAAAAAGAAAATAATAATTCAGAACGCTTCAATTTAAGGTTTCTTGTCCTCTCAAGAATCCCGTTCGCTGTTCGTTGATTGATTTTTTCATTTATTTATTCTTTCTTTTTCTCTCTCTATCGCAACGCATTAAAATAACTTCTTTTCATGTTCCAACTTTTTATTAATATATCTTCTATGAATTTATAATTGAAATCTTACAATTGGGATTTTATACGTGTGAGATACTAAGATTACATTCAATTCAAGAGTGTGCGATTTTTGTATTTGAAAAAAGTTCTGACACACCAAAATATTTCTTCTTTATGTGTATAGACTTTTTACATGACAAAAAATATGAAGGCTCGGCGTGTGTATTTTTAATGTTTCTATTTACACAGAAAACACGCGTTTAAAAGTTGATAGCTTTGCATTCTTCGTTTCAAAGCGCGCGCTTGACCGAAAACATTGTTTCTATCAAAATGGTACCAAGCTAAAATATTTTATCTGCTGCCGTCGCACGAGAGACCAGATTGCGCGAATTTCTCATATACAGGATGTTCTACAAATTGAAATTTTTACGGTTTCAACTAAACCCTGTACGAGAAAGCATCGCGCGAAGATTGCATCACCTTTACGAATGTGTGTGTATGGTCTGGAAAATGAATAAAAAACATATTTTATATCGCTTCTTGTCATAATAGTACGAACGTAAAATCATCTGGAGCCATTTTCTCTGATTGTGTCCTAAATAAACGGCTACCCGAGTTGAAATAAAAAATCTGCTAAATCTGCTATAAGTCTCAAAAAAACATCATTTTTCAATATTCCTTGTGTTATCCGACATATTGACTTAACTCTGCTAGACAAGTAAAAGTTTTTGTTTTACTTTATCTATTTTCATCACGTTGCTTTCTCTAAACGTTTTACGTCTCCTAACATCTTTCTTAAATATTTGTAATATTTTGCTTAAAATATAATATAACGCTCGACCATTAAAAAAGATGCTTAATATACTAAAGTATTCAAGATATTCAATATACTAGGATAATTGGCAAAAAATACAGTGTACTTGACGATAACGAATACTCATTTCATATACGTGTAGATTAAATCAAACTGAACAAAAAATTCCTCTACCTTTTTAGGAACCACGTAAAATTTTTAGTTATTAATCAAAAAAGATTAACGAATATGTCATTGCGTGCGAAGCGTCGTCTACAATATGCGGAGTAAGCTTGGAGTAAGAAGTAAACCGTAAGAATTGGCCAATCGTAATCGATTATTATAAAAATCGTCTATGATTGGTTAATTCTTACGGCTTAATTCTTATTTCAAGCTTACTCCGCATATTATAGACGACGCTTGATACTGCGAGTGAAGTGCCTGAACCGCGCTAATCAGCACTCCCCGTGCGTTACTTCTCCTATCGCCGCTTGACGTTGGAGTAGAGTAACATTACGTTAGGCGAGCAGCGGCAGACTGGAAGGGAGTAGCGAGCGGAGAACGCTGATTACGTGGTACATTCAGCTATCCTGTAGTGCGCAATGCATGTTTTTGTGAACAAAAATCGATATTTGAAATCTATTCAAGATATTAATCTAAAATTTTACATACATAAATTATATACAAAAAAGCAATACTTAAAAAAACAAATTATATACAACAATACAATTATATAAAACGATACAAAAAACAAATTATATACAAAAAAAAAGGATATTTTCCTCATAGTTATTGACTAAATTTGAAACAATTAAAGTAACGAAAGAAAGGAGAATATATCAATTGCGGAAAAAGTAATATACTAACAAAATCAAACAAAGATGAATCCACGCGGCTAAAACCCGGAAACCAAATCTAATAGTAATATATTATTTACTTTTATTATTAGTATTAATTACACACACACACACACACACACACACACACACACACACACACACACACACACACACACACACACACACACACACACACACACACACACA
>NW_022639530.1:1102499-1105794 GCF_010583005.1 Odontomachus brunneus | reverse complement strand
ATATATATATATATATATATACATATATATATATAATTGATATTTTATTTTACTTAAAACTAAAACTATACATAAACTATAATGTATAAAATTAATTTATACACTATATTAAAATAAAAACTATATAAATAAGTAAATCAAGAAAACAAGATAATTATTAATAAGAAACAATTAATAAAACAATTTTAATGGTAATTACATATCTATCTATAAAATTTTTTGTCCATTAATTTCTGGTAGATTCAACTGACCTCGCTAACGCTCGTGTTTGCCATTTGCATTTTTTCTGGCTGTAGTTTTTTACTTCTAAATCATTTAGGCTCATACTTGTACAGAAAGTCTATTTTTTCTTATGTAAATAATGTTTCGAACTTTCAATATATACCAATGTAACTTAATGTACTTAATACAATATAACTTAATGTACATAACATAATGAAACATTTCTATTATTTTATGAAATTTATCTGTAATTTAAAAAGGTTATATAAAAAGTGCGTATATAAAAAGTACCAAAACATATGAGAACTGATTTAGTTTATTAGAAGATCAATATAGAAGATCAATGTATATATATATATATATATATATATATATATATATATATATATATATATATATATGTATGTATTCTTAAACTATGAATTCAATTCTCTAAACTAATTTACTGTGAAGCTTTTAATATAGATACGATTTTATTCGCACTATGATTGGTGATACTTTTGATTTATTCTAATTTCTGGAATTGTTAGGTCGGTATATTTAATAAAAAATTTGTGTTATTTATGCGTTTTATCATATTTTAGATATTATATTTCTGGTTTGTAAGAAGAAAAACTTTCTATGCTACGTTTCATAAAACAGCTTTTTTCCATGAAAACAGGCTTTTCATAATATTGTGTACTGCCTCTATAGCACTCCATTCACAGTGTCATACGCGATCATGCGCTAGAGTTTATACAGTGGAGGAATTTTTTGCTCAGTTTGACCTACACGAAATGTTATCTTCAAATACTTTGTATAAACACATGTCCTGTCATCGTCAATAGTTGTTGCTCATCAATGAGAGCCGGGCGTTTACACAATCAAAATATTTGAGACCTTCAATGCGGTCAAACTTACCTTTCTGCTTCGCGGATTTTTCCGGGTGTTTCCATTCAGTTTCGAGCTGACGACTCACACACATCACGGACTACGTGTGTCGATATGTTATCTATAGTTCCTCTGTACAGTCAAAATATTTGCAGACCTTCAAGACGATCAAATTTACTTTGGTGTCTCGTGAACTTTTTCGGATCTTTCCAGGTCTCAACACAGATACACATATACTACGAACTACGTGGATCAATATTATCTATTGTTCGTTATCGTTCGTTAAACTTTTTTAAGATTAATTAGTCTATCATCGGCATCGTGTTATTTAACACGTATATATCTTCGATTGAATTGTGGCGATACGAATGTCAAGCGTCAATATCAAAGTGTCACGATGAAGACGTTGCTGAAACAAGAAACAAAAACGGAAGATGCAGGATGTCTGTATATGAACGCGGGTAGCGATATTCACATATTTTTAAGAGATATACCAAATCATTTATTATACATGAAATTTCCATTCTTAATCTCGTAGGTACTGTACGCTATTATAGTGGCTTTCGTATGTCATCTTTTTGAACGGTACGCCACTATAGTGGCTCATTCTTACTTCTAATAAATAGGGTTTCTGACGCGGAAATTCTCGATTTCGATTTCCCGGGAAATTTGTCAAATTTAATCCCGGGAAAAAATCAGTCGAGAAATCGAGAAATTTTTGAAAAAACATAATAAATAGATAATTAACGCGCAAACAATGATTACATTCGTTTTGGTGTTTAGTATTTTAAGTGTTACTTTATCTTTGTTGTTTATCAAATATTAAACTAGGACAAGTGATGCTTATGATTATGTTGGTCGGTGTTCGTTTAACCCGGGAGTGGAGTCGTTAACGGGACCAACTTAGGAGGCGCGTACTAATCATTTCGACCGAAATATATTTAAGCACATATATGTATAATTGAGTAATAATAAATTACCAATTCAATTATTAAAAGAAACAATTGAAGGAAATAATTTTATTATGTCACTATTTATTCTTTTTCCCCTCTTTTTTCTCTTTACTATTTCTATATCTAATATATTTAAGAAACATATTAAACTTATTATACATATATGAATATATTAAAAATAAAATCATGTTATTTTTATTTTAACTTTTGGTACAATGCAGTTATTAATGTCTCATATACGTACTCAGAATCCTCCGAATCACTAATTGTTTCTTCTATTTTATATCCTTCTAAATAATTCTTTCTAGATCGCTTACTCATGTTTGCACGTTTATAATTGTAATATTCGAGACACTAGAGAGAACCGTCTGTCCAACTACGATGTCGAAAACGTTACATCAGTTGTATCGATTTTATATTAATATATCATTAAGTAACATGTTACTTTGTAAAATTAAATTAAATTTTATTTTTGTTAAACTGAAAATAAAAATCGACTGATTGATGCAATAAAAGACTAATTTATGTTACATTTATGTGAATATATAGGCAAAATAATTGCATAATGTCAAATTATCAATAATACAATTTATTTAAACCATTAATATGTATTTTAATTTATTACTTTCTTTGAATTTCATGTTTCACAAATCGTTATCGTGTTTTTCACAGATTTTTTTATATTCTCGATTTCCCGGGAATTCCCGGGAACAGACACACGGGAATTCTCGAGTCCCGAGAAATTAAAAAGGTCGGGAAATCAGAAACTCTACTAATAAATTATAATTTATTCAACTAAAACTGTATTCTAATGTACTTGCGTAATGAAAAGCATTACCAGACACAAATCGCAGTGTTGCATTGTTTTCGCGCAGTCCGTGTTGAACTTTGCCGTACAGAGATACAGCTCCACGGAAAGTCTTGCCGTAGCTAAAAGGTTAACGAGCTTTTGACGAACTTATCGAGAATAAGGAAATACCCGAGCTCCAAACATATTTAGACTGGTATTTATAATTTGTCATCATTTAACGTAATTAATAGCTTCATTAATTTCCGATTAGTCATCAACCTCTGTGTACTATTTATTATATTATTTTATACGAGAAACATTAATTCATACACAGTCAAGTAACGTTTATACGAATCTGTAATTAATTATGTTCTCGATCAAAGATAATAACAATAATTTACAACTTTATAAGAGTATATATATATATATATATATATATATATATATATATATATATATA
>NW_022639530.1:1072247-1100904 GCF_010583005.1 Odontomachus brunneus | reverse complement strand
CTCTCTCTCTCTCTCTCTCTCTCTCTTTCTCGATGGCCAAAGATTCTTACCTCTACGAGATTTCGTACAAACGATGTGTGTTTTCTGAGATCTGCCAATCGAGCAGTGCAACTATCGTTAATGGCAATTGGCAACTGATTTTTATGTATTATGAATACGCCTGTGTACGTAATCTTTTCGTCATTTCTCCCGCGAAGGGAGATGCGTCAGGAAAATTCAGTAGCCTTTTATTAAAGTAAGTATTAAGCATTAAAGTAGGTGAGAACGCGCCAGTTATAATTCATGTTTCGATTTCCAGGCTGAACAGTCACCGAATAACGTACAATGGGTCACAAAACGGTTATGACACAATGAATTTCAGAACGTAGTCAAATGAGAGAACTTATTTTTTATTAATTCGTTCTTTTATTGGACCGTTGGTTATGCTCTGGAAATTCATTGCTTCTAAACCGTTTTGCGACCTACTATACACATAACGCTTGAGATTTAAAATCGCATAAGTAGTTCTAGTTATAATAGCTTTTTTTTAACTGTAATAGTTTTAATCTTATTCGTATACACATAAGGCCCAAAATTGTGTAACTCTAGATCTAGGGAATATTCAGGTATCAATGGCCGTGTGTATGTAAAGTTATAGTATATGATACTTCCAATATGCGTTGTTTCCTTGTTTAAATATAGCCACACTTTGCTCATTTCCGATCACGCGTGTATACACTTGCTAATTAATATATTAATTATAGAATAACGTTATACTATCTCTTCACTTATCGCGAATTATTATATGATTCTATAATGATAGGGTATCGAGCAATTATCGAGTGATAATGACTGTAGCAGTTTATTAACAGTTCATGGAAAGACAAAGTTTTAGAGAATCTCTTCCGGGAATCTCACGAATAGATAGGATACATGTATATGCTACTATAATTTTTTTTAACTTCGTCACTTTTTTAACGCTCTACCTACACACTGGGTTACGGTACTCTGACCGATTTTGAAATGTCCACCCCTGTAAAATATTAAGCAGTGGGGGATTGGGACTTGGGTGGTGGGGGAAATGTTAGAGGTATCTTCTTCGACATATAGTACTGGACAAAGCATTCGGCAAGACTTTTTTGATTTTTCATGTTGAGAGACCTAGAAAGAAAAAGTTAGATGTGTAGGCACGGGTCTCTCTTTCTACTTTCTGTTTATTGGTTAAATTTTGTCTAAAGAGAAAGGGAACAGTATCGTATCTTTAAAAGTTGGGAACATACGTTACTGTATATGAGTTACTACATATGATTACATGTTGTACGTGTAATACATATATATTACTAGAGATGTACTTCGAACTATTCGAATTTGAATCGAATAAAATGAAATTCGATTCGATTCAAATTCGAATCCCTATGATTCGAATCCGAATAATTCGAATTGAAAAGATTCGAATACGGATCGCGCACATTAGCATTAACAAAGAATTATTAAAGACATCCAGCCTTACGGAAATTAGCATGGCTTGAAAAGTTTGCTATACATTAAGATTTTCTTCAAAAATATAAAAAGAAGATAATAGCTTCTAGATAAACTTTTACCGATAACTGTCGGATCGATATGTGTCGTTGTGCAGCTTTCAAAGTTGGAACTGTACATATATATATATATATATATATATATATATATTTCATACATGTTTACCGACTATATATTATATATCTCTTACCTTAAAATGAATTGATTTCACATGATCAATGTTATCTCTCTCATACTGAAATCATTATTTTCACGTTGAATTCAATGATTATGTTAATTAAAAATTCTTTCAACGATTCAATTCGACTCGATTCGGATGAAATTTCATCGATTTGATTCGATTCGAATTCGAAATTAAAATCTGAGATTCGATTCGATTCGATATTAAAAATCTTTGATTCGCACATCTCTAGTAGGCAGAGGATTAAGATTCTTCCGTGAGAAGTCTCAGACTTAGTATCTCCCCGTGTTGTTCAACTTTGCTCTATTAGACATAATGGTCCGACAAAAAAGACAAAGATAGACAGAAGGAGGAAGGGAGGACAGAAGGATTGATTTGTTGTGTAAGGAATAGGAATTTAGACAAAACAGCGGGTTAAATCAAACGACAAAGCAAAATGCTGTTCTTTCCGGGTGCAAAGTTCAAATAAAGAGAAAAAGCAACTATACGTCCAAATGAGGAGGAAACGGATTTTGTTAAATATAATAGTTGATATGAATCGCTAGACAGCGATTAGAGGATTCTTATCTTTCCCGTGATTCGCATAAATGTTATGCGTTTCTGAGGTTTTCCGGCAGAGTAGGGCCGGATTATCACAAATAGCAGTGAGCGAGTGTTGGTTTTATGCATTCGATTGTGGATCCGGGCACTTAATTTTCTCGAAATTTTTTCCATGGAACGAGGTGACGGCTAGATTTTCTCATTTTCTCATTTCTCATTGCTCGAAAATATTGAGTTGAACGTCGGATCTCAAATCTTCTTCGTTGAATCGTGACTATTCCGAGTGGCTTGCAGTCGGAAAGGGTGAAATTCTATTAAAATATATTAAAATAAAATTGGATATTAAATAATTAAATAATAATTAAAATAATTAAAAGTAAAAGAATTCGAATAAATCATTCTTGAACAAGTATTTTTTCAAGTTTCTTGAAGACGACTTCTTGAAAACGACAGCAAATGGCTACCTACAGCATCAAGATAGATCAATAGCTTGTACATTTCGGGATTCTTTATTGACTCTTCAAGTTCGACGAAATTTGCGGGGTCAATGTAGAATCAGTTCAGTAGAGTAGAACTCATTTCGACTCGGGTAAATACTCCCAGATAAACTTGCTCTTAACTAGTTTTCTTTAAGTCCTCACATAGAGGAAATGGCAACAAGTTACAATTTTTAACGTTAAAGGAGCACAAGTCTTAATGACTTTATAGTCACTATTATAGTCTTTCCTAAATAGACTATTATAGTCTATTTAGGAAAGAAATAGTTGATCTAATTAAAATTATAATTATTTTTGGTCTCATCTTTTGGTTGTTTTAACACGAAAATGATAGTAGTAACATGCATATAAGATTATTATTACCAATATTATAATAGACTTAAATTAAATTAAATGATCTTCTTCACCATAATTTATAGTAATTATTTCTCTATGTGATTATAATTACAAATACGTTTACATTTTATTCTCAATATATAAACACAATTTACATTTTATTCTCAATATATAAACGTTATATCTAGAATTTCTTCATTGACTTACAAGTTCGACTTGCAGTCTATTTACAAGCTTAAGGGAATGCTGAAGCTGAAAACTTTACCGATAGCATACTGACGTTTTTCTGCAAAGTTCAGTTTAGCAGCTGAATAACAAATGCTTTTATGCACTTACGTATTTGCATATACGTGCAAAAATAAATAGAAGCTCAATATATGACGGAAATGAAAAAAAGATTTAAATGTAAAATCTCAAGCTGTCAGCGTCATATTTGTCAAAATAATTCAAAAGTTCCACAATTTATATATACCAAAAAGTGTAGATATTCTAAGCAGAAAAATTTTGAAAAGCATTGCTGTACTTTCGTATTTGAATTCAGAAACTTAAGAATATCGGAAAAATTTGCAGAAAGGTTTGTATATATATGTGGTTAAGTTTTTCGCTAAATATGATAAAACATACATTTACATAAATTTTGTATGTACAAGAAATACGAGAGATAACGTGACTGAGCTAGTGATGATTGTCTCTATATTATCGGTGTTTCTCGAGTTTGTCATGGACTTCAGCATCCCCTTAACTTAGAATCTTAGTTTAGACTCTGGTAAGTTTAAAAAATTATATATATATATATATATATATATATATATATATATATTTCGATTGAATTACCAATACGAGAGAATATATAAAATAGAACTATGTATATATACATATATCCATCATATGTCCATCATATTTCCATCATGTGTGTGTACATTTATTTTTACCATTTATTTAAATAGCAACTATATATATAGAAGTATAAAAATAATACTGGAGTAAATGTGGCAGTATTATTTTATTCTATTACCAAATAACCTTGAGTTTTTTCGCGCCTTATTCCTCGTCTCAACGTTTAACCGCCGCTACGAGTTTTACGTTCCGGAAGAAGAGATGCAGTATTTACTAAAAAAATTATACTTTTTAGTCTTCTCGTATTTCCGTCTCGCTCTCAGTTTCTCTTACTTAAATATTTTATCTTACGCGCATGAGAGAAACCTTCCAAGTCTGGCGCACCTTAAACATCCGATCTGCGCAACAGGCGCGTCTGGCATGGAAAATATGCGGAAACAAAAGAAAACAGAAATATCGTATCGAAAATAATGTTTCTTGTTATCAAAATTTTAATTGAAAAGTTAAAATTTTTTACTATTATTTTAGAAATATTCGCACAATACTTGGACTTGAAAAAGGAAAACTACTCGCAGTAAAAATAAAAAATATCTTCGAAGAATCAAGTATAAGCCTTTATAAGGCTAAAATGATTCTATAACGCACAGAAAAAAGAAGCTGGTTGAATTAATGTGAGATGTTTGATCAAAATTTGGCTGAGGTGAACAGAATTTCTAGTTATAATCAAATATGTTAGAACATTTGGATGCAATATC
This sequence comes from Odontomachus brunneus, assembly GCF_010583005.1. Classification (NCBI taxonomy): domain Eukaryota; kingdom Metazoa; phylum Arthropoda; class Insecta; order Hymenoptera; family Formicidae; genus Odontomachus; species Odontomachus brunneus. The sequence continues at coordinate 1,096,240 of NW_022639530.1, read as the reverse complement.
GATTATAGATGAGTTATTGTATATCCAATCTACCATAAATCCAATATCTTAGAGAGAGAGAGAGAGAGAGAGAGAGAGAGAGAGAAAAAGAGTGCTTGAATCTCAAGTATTCGACTCTGTAAGAAATTAATCTTACAAAGCTCATCCTACTGCTTCCCGCGTACGAGCATTGTGTCATAGTTTTAATTAAATTAACAAGGAAATTACGATAAAATATAACTTTATCCAAACTTTACTTTTTTAATATTAAGTTTCATGGTTGGAAAATTGTATAATATAAGGTGATTACAACATATAACAAATATATAACATATAACAAATCTATCAACAAGAAAAGTGGCGTAACGCGTAAGGCAGCCGATTTGTGGTCCAGAGGATCTCGGGTTCAAAATCTATCAAGATAAAGGCCAGTTTCGTGATGATCTTTTTTTGCGTAGTTGCCGCATGCAACCACATTTGTCTAGTTATTTTAATTAGGACGCATATAATCAAATTCTTATTAGACTTACAATCCAAATTATTCATTTTTTTTATCAAACAGTCTTGTTATATAATGTGCCCAAATCTTAGATTAATTCAACCAATTTTTTTTCCGTGCAGTATTTTCTTTATTGCGGTCCAGCGAGGGCGGCTCTTTGCGACTCGTTGCTCACTGCGCTTTCGTTGCAAACGCGAAGTATGTACACAGTGTATAGAGACAAGAGTAAGTAATCGTCATCGTTCGAAAATTCGTCGCTCCGAAAAGTACGGCCGATAACGTCGCGGCGGTGAGTTCGCGCCGCGTTTCTCTCCGTCACATCGCGACAGTTTGATTCCGCGAGCTTTCGTTGTCCCTCTTTCTGTCGCTTTGGAGAAGCTCCTGGATCTCGCGGAATGTCCGACCCTTGGTCTCGGGCACGCAGAATATCACCATTATGAACGCTAATAAGCACGAGGCCGAGAAGAAGTAATAAACGGCGTGTGCGCCCAGCAGATCACCAATTACTTGATACAGCTTGGAGACGGCGAAGCCGAGCACACCGTCAAAGACGGTGATGATAGCGCCAGCGAACGCTTTCACTTCGGTCGGGAACAGCTCGCCAATGAGCGCATTCGGCAATGTGCCTAATCCGAGTTGAAACCCCACCTGAAAGACGATTACGTCGACCACCGGAAGTAAATTCGCCGCGGAGACGTCGACGCCCCTGCCGTCCAGCATGAGATATATCGCCAGGATAGCGAGAGTAATGGAGGAGGCCAGAGTGGAAACAATCAGTAGCGGACGTCTGCCTGCGCCCTCGACGGTCGCAGTCGATAATCCCCCTGAAACGAGGCCGACCGCGAGTACCAGTATCGTAGCCAGGTTGGAGTCAATGCCGATAGCAGCCTTCTTGAAGAGCACTTCAAGGTACTGCATAGTGCTGAAATTTCCGCTAAGCTGCTGCGCCGCCACCAGGCCCAATATGATGCTAAGCGCTCGGGCGTTGCTGGGCAACAACATCAGCTTCAGTTTACCGACCCAACTACGCTTAACCGGCTCGGTTCTGGCGCCGGGTCCGATGACGGGAATGTTGTCTCGAACATCTTCGATGAAGACACTTCGGAGAGCGATCTCCAACTCTCTACGAGCTTCGTCCCGATCACGGATTCCTTTGAAGAAGGCCAGAGATCTGGTTGCTTCCGCTTTGCGGCCTCTAGCTGCGAGGAAAGCGGGCGTCTCAGGAAACCAAGAAAAGCACGCCACGAAAAGGATTGGTACCGCGAGTAGTATGGCGGCTAAAGCTCGATAGGATACCCAGGGACCGATGCTGCACGTCAGCAACGAGCCGGTGAACACGTTGACGGCAATCAAGGTGCCGAGGGCGCCGCGGATCCCGACGTCAGCCACCTCCGATACGTACATGGGGTTGGTTGTATACGAGATACCCACACCAACGCCGAGAATTACTCTAGAGATGTAAAGCGCCGACACGCTCTGAGCGAAAAATATAACGGTCCAGCCGATGATGAAGAAGCCGCTGGCCAGTAATAGGCATTTCTTACGACCGTATCTGTCGGCGAGACTCGCGCCGAGGAACGGACCGATCATAGATCCGATCACCGTTAGCGACACGATCCAGGAGCCCTCGTCGTCGGTTATCTTCACCGGCACGTCACTGGCACCGGATGTGAGCCGGGAGAGCGACGTGGTGGTCCATCCGTAAACGGTGCCAACTGCTACCATCGATAAGGTCGCTGTAAAATAAAGATCGATTGAAGGCCAATGGACGGTCATACAATTGAGAACGATTGAGCGTCACATTATCACTTGTAGAGACACGATATCTCGTGTAACCTGACAAACCTGATATGCACGCGAGCCATTGCCTCCACTGCGTCCGTTTGCTGTCGTGATACTTCTCCTGGCTGGACGAAGCTTGAATTACAATATCTCCCTTTGATGCTTCTTTCAGCGTGCTGATCTGCGGTGAAAACAAATATTGATCTTCTCTGGAAAGACGAGAATTCATGGTTTCTTTTTATTTAGTAACGATTGAATGTCATCTTTCCCCACTGCACTCTTTTCAGACTTTCTCAAATTTATTTATTACAAATTTTACATGACAGCCGCACGCAGAAGGATATTATTCTACTACTAAGAAAAGCGATTACTCAATTTACTTCCCTCCCCTTGAAATATGATTATTTTCAACAAAGAATATTTTCTTTGTATGATAATATTTTCTTCACATATATTCTTCAGAAATTTTAGGAAAGCTTATTATCATATATTTAAAAGAAGAATTTATTCTCTTCACAAGAACATTATGAAGAGAGGATGTTAACAATTTGGTCATTCCTGGTTCATTAAAAATATCTTAACTAATCATTGGAAACTTCTAGAAGCAAAAAATAACAAATATTTGTCTATGTTTGAGAAAAATTATGAAGATCATTATATATTATTGATTGTTGAAATAGTCATAAAATGATTTTAAGCTTTGTACTCTTGATATGTCTTTAAAACAAAATCAATTTCACATTTATGTTAAAAAATAGATTGAGAAGTAAATGTATTTGAGAAGTAAATGTAGATAAGAAGAGTAAATGTAAATGGGAAAAGTAAATATAGATAAATTGATTTTTTGATTTACATATAATATTATATGTATATAATACATATGTGTGTGTGTGTGTTGTAAAGATATATAGGTAACTATAAAAAATCTGCAATTGTATAAGTGAGAGTGATGAATATACATGCATGCTGATTATCTTCCTCTTCCTTATTTTTTTTAACATCCTTTTCCTTATTTTTTTTAAACTTTTCGTTTGTCTCTTAAAGTATCTCAAGCAAAGAATTTGTTAGGAAAGGACTGAAAAATGTATATTTTAAGTTTTTCCTTCCAAATCCTTATGCATGTATAACACATAAATATTGCGTAAACAAAGAAAACAAACTTTTTTACATTTACAACTCACCTCTCAAGACATAAATATGCAATTGATTTTATTTTAAAGAGATATCAAGGGTACAAAGTTCAAAAAATACTTTATATAACTATTAGAATAATCAATAATAAATTTCGATTTTCGTAACCTTCCTCGAACCTGGTGGACAAATAATTATTGTTTTCTGTTTCTAAGAGATACCAGAAAAAGTTTTCAATGATTGATTAAGATTCAGTGATGCAAATTTTTTAACATCCTTTTATTTTAACATCTTTTACCGAAGAAAAATTTGGTTCGACTCTACATAAATAAGCAAACTGAATTTTTCTTTTAATTTAATATTTTTGATTAAAATTCTAATCTTACTAGCATTTAGAATATTTTCAATAAATTTAATGCTTGTGATGAATTCATGATAGATTTGTCGATATATAAACTTATAAAACACTTGAAACACAGAGATAATATTTATTCGAATGCAGCATGTATTTTTCTATATGCAAGAATTAAAATTCTATTTATAGACAAAATAGAAATAAAGTATCCATTTGATAAAAAAAAATCGTTATATTCTTATCATCGGTCCGATATGCAAAAGTCGGTTCTGTTGTTGAAATTGGGTGTTGAATCAAGATTAGTCACGTGGTGTTTGTGCATAAATCTTCTTGCGCGTGACAGAATGCAGAAATCTTTTCTGAAGCGAGGAAGCAACAGGTGACAGCGATAACGTAGATTAATGTGAAATACAAAAAGTGAAATAAAAATCATACGTTTCTCTTAAAATCTTCGTTTGATATACTCAAGAATCGTTGATTCTCTACAAGCTGCATTACGGAAAGCGGAGCAATTATCATCGGTTTTGCCGGAAACGTGGTCTAAAGAACGTATAATTGGGTTTATAGAGGGAAGAGGAGGAGGGACAAGAAAGAGAGGGAGAGAGAGAGAGAGAAAGAAAGAGAATTTTTTTTTATTAATGAAATCATGCGTGCGAGGAAACGTTTGCGGTGCACAATTTTCCCCATTGGATTCGTTTACCGATTGAGCGTGGCGCCACGATAATACTGTGATCGAGTGCACATGCGCATAGCTTTTTTTCAAGGCGTAGGCCGTTCTTCGTGAGTCGCGTGCTTGTTCACCACATAACCTAGCTCCGGAGCTCGTCAGGCAACGTAGCCGAAGCTCGTCAGGCGACGGCCCACACGGACTTATCGCGATGGTTTGATGCACGCGAGAGCGATTTGATAAGCGGGCGAGCAACGGTGAACTCCGGCTTGGCTGACGGCTTTCGTTTCGTAGGTACTCACCGATACAAGTATCACACGTCTCACGACCCGTTGGAGCCATCGCACGCACTTGTGACTTGCGGCTCTGAGCGTAACATCCATTTTTGCCTCGCGACGGGACATTCTCCGATCCTCAAGCGCGTATTGAGTTTATTTCCGGCAGCCGGTCCATCGCGTACGTACAATCGACATGCACATCCGCGTAACATACACCTGTATATCGTGGAGAACACCCGAAGCATGCAACGCTCGTTACACAACACGCTCGCGGCGAAGGGCGATGCCCTCCCTCCTTTGAATATCCGAGAATACGCTGAATCACTACTCATCAGCGGCACACACAACTCGTCTTTCACCGTCGATTAACGCGGATGTGTTTGGACGGATCCGTGTGGGAGTATATGTGTGGGAGATAACGAATAACGAGTCGGACTTCCTGGTTCGCAAGCCGGGCGATTTCGAACCTTTGATCGAGAACACAACGCTGAACGCTTCGCGAGTAAATAGCGCGCGTGGCTTTGGGAGTTTAGTTTGCCAAAAGTTACGAAATTTGCATTTTGCGAAGGGTTAAAAGTAAATGCTTTATGACCCAGCTCGTTCCGTTTGCGCGATCCGGCGAGTGACACGTGCCGAGAGAATTTTTTAAATTCTTGCGAATTTAACACAGGAATCGTTTAGCCCGCATATCATTATCTTCTTGCGTACTACGCCCAAAATCGAGGAGGATTTCACTGACAGATAAGCGAGAGATTCGCGACGCGTCATGAACCACGTGCGCTCGTGCGTGCGCGCGCGTGCGCGTCGCTGCGAACGCTCGTCGCGCTTCCCGTCAAGGCTGCGTCGTCGTTTCCCTCATGCCGCGTACGCTCGTAAAAATAACCTCGGGCGAATTTTCTGGCACACGAGAGGTAGAACCGATCGCGAATACGGAACGTCACGAATCCGGCGAAATGGACGTCGTGAAATCGATACTCACCAGCGGATCCGTCGTCCCTGTCATGACTCCTCTTCTCCGGTCTCTTTAAATCACGTGCGATCTAAAAAAAAACCTGTCGCGACGGACCGGCTTTCCTTGGTCGCGAATTCGACAGAAACAACCGTGATTTCGCCTGTATCTCTCCACCGTATCCGCGGAATCGGATGCTTCGGAAAACGCGCAGGCGCCAATATTCACGCTTGCTCCCGCGCGCGCGCATGATCATATTTCTTTATCTGCCTCGTCTTCTTTTTCTTGTTTTTGTCACTCTCTCACTTCTGTTGTTTAGCATTCACGATCCCTTCCTAACTGCGATATTTATAATCGACGAGGCAATGGAGGTCATAGGTTGATAGATTCTCACGAAGCGTCGCAATCATAAAGACTGTACAAACGATTCAAAAGGCTATATAAACGTCTTCTTCAATTCGCTTGCGTTGCAAGTGAGAAAAAGTTGGATATGGCATAGAAGCAAATCTCATTGCATGGAGAAAAAACTTGGTTGTATTAATTGATTGAGGATTGATTTCAATAAACGAACCAACGCGTTGAACGACACAGCATTTTTGGCCCTTACCCCTACCCCCGCCGTTTTCTTCGACCAAAACGCGTTGATACAATCATTACAATCAAATTTTTCTCTGCGTGTGCATATTAGTTAGCAATGTTCATACATATAATTATTATGACAGCTGGTTATTACGTCGCGAACATTATATTCATGCAAAATAGTTAACAAATTTTTTTTGGCTGTATTAACGTGAAGATTGATTTTTGGGTCAATTGGAATATCTTTTTATCTCTCTAGAATAAATCATTTCATATCATTGAAGGCTCAATACCCAGCGATTAGCAGATACATAATATGATAGTATTAAATATATAAATATGATAAGGGAATTTTAGATTCATAGATATATGAATATGATGAATAGAAAGATTTGTATATGATGAAATAATGAAGAAAGAGAGAGTAGATGATAGAAACCGCCAGTTTCTATCGCCAGATTGCGAAGATCCAATGGTGTGTATTTTAATCTGCTTATCAGAAATCACACACACCGACTCGATCTACGCAGAATACATAACAAACATCGAATGCGTCAGTTGTCCATTATCTGAATGCCGGATTAATTACACGCCTCGCGATTGTACGGCACTTCGGTTTCGTCTGTTTACACGGCGGCGAGGGAAATCGGAGCAGCGTATTACAGCTGCAGCGCGAACGAAACTGTGTCACTTACATTCGTGGTTGCAGCCATGTGAGACGAGAATGGAACTACCGCCCTATTTCTTCTGGCGTTTCCGCAGCTTGGGCTTTTAACGATGAATTCAACAAGTAGTTTTCGCGAGCAGCATTAAATGCCCTTAATTTCGAGCTATTGATAGCTTTAGGTCGAAAGATGCAGAACTAAGTGTGACAAACACACCGTGGTTTCTTCCTGCGGCTGATGATCACTGAGTCTTCTAAGACTAGCACTCGACTGTCACTCTTCACTACTCGATTTATGATTGTCGATAGTCGATAATTAACAGCCCGCGCATAATTTGTCAATAGTTCTCCACTTTTGTTTCACTAAGTCTGCCGATAAATCTGTCGAGCTGCTCGAATGTTTCCTTTTGATTTTGCAAACGTACGGGCGATTCAGAGACGAGTAACAGAAACAGTTAGGACAATAACAATAGCACTTCACAGTAATATCATTTCACAAGAGCTGCGTGTAATATCGATTTTCAAGTTTCTTCCCGTTAGAGAAGTCGCCGATCGTGTTTACGATTTTCACTGTTGACACACTAACAGAAAAAGAATGGTTAATGTCAATAATATTATTATTATAAAATATTATATTATTTTTTATATTTGTAAACTACGATATTTTACTTTTATAAGCATATTATTATTATATTATATAAAATTATAGTTAACTCTTCTGGAATACTTTCTTGTTGTTTTAATAAAACAATAGTAGCAGTGATATGCGCGTATAAAGTTATTGTCATTATCACTATAATAACACTTACTGCAAAAGCGGTTCTCCTGGTCACGATTTCTTCACTATGCGCAATTATAGTTACAAACACTTTTTCCTCAGTGTATATAGGCGCGTCTCCAAACTCGACGCTTCGATACTCTAAGACGATAAGACGAATGAATTCACCCGGCTTCTTTTGTCCCGTGCGACAGGCTGTGCGCGTATTCGCCGATTAGTCGGCTTTCGCGAAGGTCGCGATCGAGCGACTACCAGCTGTTCCACGTTTCCAACAGCGGTTTCCTCGACGCGGCGTTATGGTGCCGGCGGTCGTCTGTAAACACTGCTTAATCGGCGGATTCGAATTTGTGCCGTGTGGGTATCGCACAGTGTCGCGTCTTATCGAGGCGGCCGGCCGATCTAGATAGATCTATTTATCCGTTACTTCGTAATCGGGTCCAGCCGCGACGATGCATGCGACAACCCACTACTGCTCTCGTGCCCAATTGGCCTTAATCCGATTGTCGTTAATTGCAAGCCGGTACACATTACGGATCGCACGCCACCACTGCTACGATGACAATAATGGATCTCTCCGCGGACTCGCGTCTTCTTTCACGGGCTGATGACGAGCAACAGGCGGTTGGTCGTCCTCTCTGTACCTCATGGTGGTGCGATTTTGTGCAGACATCCTAGTATCTCTTTTGTCCTCTTATCATCCGCGTGTACTGCACTATCTCGGCGTGATGGGTTCGTGTATGCCCTATACTATATACGCACTCGGGTTCACTAAGAGCCGCGTCATGGCTTATCTTGCCGCGCGTGCCTATGATCTATGCGTTCTCAAACAAACTGCGACGGCAGGCAATATAGTTGTTAATTGTCGTCGGGGAGAAGCGTCGAATTGAATCGTTCGGTCAGCCTGTGCGAGCCGGCTTGAATCCGTCGTCGAAGCGTAGAAAGTCGGAGAGAGGGAAAAAACACGCGCGAAGATTACTACTCGTGTCTATCCGTTGGGTAAATGATCTACTTGCTCCGATCGTGCTGCAAGTTCGTGCACGAAAGTAGACGGAAAAAGATATTCTCAGTAACTTTCATTATTGTAATTAATGAACGTGCCTATATATTTTATTTATTATAATTTTCTCAGCTTTCTTTCTTTGCGAGAAAGAAGCGTGCTACATTCTCTTGAGCTAATCTCCACATATTGGAAAAAGAATTCCGCCAGAAGTAAAGTTTATACGTACAGTTGTTTGCTAAGAAGTTTACATACTTTTTTTGCATGTAAAGTTAGTGTCACTTAAAATTACGAATACTATTACAGTAGCTATACTATACAAGTATAGTAGTATATTATAGTGGTACAGTAGTATAGTACTAGGTTAGAGGAGTTAGTATTATATTACAGTTAGTAGTATAAAAGTTCAACAAATTTACTACTATAGTAGATAGTAGTTATTATACTGAAATAGGTCGAAAAATTAACTCTTTCAGAGTTACAAATGTTTTTCGGTTTTAATAATACAAATTATTTGTATATATTGTGTCGTCTCTTTGTTGCAGCCTACAGAATAATAAACACTGATTGAGAAATCGGTAAGGTTTGATTGCGTCATATAACACTGATGGTTTCATCCAAACACAGCAAAAAAAGACCAGTATAATCTCCATATACATAATATATACAAATAATTTGCGTTATCAAAACCGAAAAAAATTTTTAACTCAAAGAGTTGATTTTTCCTATTTCAGTATAATAAATACTATCTACTATTGTAGTAAATATGTTGAACCTTTATATTATTATAATATAATATAATAACTTCTAACCTAGTAGTATATTACTGTATTAATATAGTATATCTACCGTAGTAGTATATACTAGCAATATATGCATACACACAATATACTATTGTATATAACTATATTCTGATATAATATCAATATAATAATATAGTACTATATTGTTATTAAACTATAAGTTTTGAACAAATATCATAAGAAATATAACTGTAAAAAGTGCATAGATACATATAATGCAACATTTTACATATAACATATAACAACATTTTTAATGCAGTATATATATTTAACTTGAATTCACGTAAATTTTTTCTCTAATCTAATAGAGAATATAGCAATGTGTGACTGTAGCAATCATAACAGCTCTCTCCGTGTATATATATATATTTGTTTTTAGCAAATGAGTGTAAGGATTTTTCTCATTTGGAGAAATAGCGCAAAGGGCATATTGTTGCGTCAACCTTTTCGCTTCGACCGGGGCAGGAGAGAGGCAATTGATCAAATAGGGTTAATCTTAATCGTTCGCGCTTTCGGCGGATACAATAACGGGAACAACAGGCGCGATGCGTCAAAGGGATTTATTGCATTTCGGAGTTAAGCTGATTGCGTTTCGGAGCGAATCGTTTGGGTTCCCCTAGAATATGCGCGATCTCCAGAATAATTCAACGTTTCGAAGCTGCACCTTTGCGTCAGTTTCCGGCAATTTATAGAATCCTCTTTCGTCACGACGCGCATAAGTAAACTAATCCTTGACTGTGCCGTTACAACCAGACGGCGGATTGACGTGCATTGATTTAAATTGCATATCTGGTTGATAATCGAAGTTGCATAACTATTCTGTCGCAATATCGGCTGTCATTCCTTCGTATGTGACACTGTAAGCAAGGACAAACCCGCTTCAAGAAATACACACGTAGCCGGGAAAACTGATAACTTCGATACAATATATGCGATGTATATATACTCCGGTAATTAATCGTTGGATCCAGCAACTTGGACGTTTGGAGCTAATAAGCATTCTTTTGCTTGTTAGCAAGAGAATGCTTTATTACGTGAAAAAACTATTGAAAATTCTAGCTAGTTGCGGGTGCCATCTCACTACAGTTTACTCCGTGTTCTCATTGTTAAGATACCGTATTGCTCAACGTATGTGTGTGTGTGTGTGTATGTGTGTGTATGCGTCAACTTAATTAATCATAAGAGTACTGACAGAAGAGGCTTATTAGAGGATATATTATTAACGAGCAACTACCTTCATGTCACGCATGATTAATTCCTGTGCAAGCTTCGGTTTGATTGGCAAATAGAATGCTAATTTTAACGCGATAGAAGTTTACATCTATAAACGGAGTGTCTTCGTGTCGAAGTCAAAAACAGTGACGGAATAATTACAGAGCTGCAGATTAATACGGATGTAATTGATGTTCCGAATTAAATAGATTCACTCGATGCGGTACTATCAAACAGAGCGGCAATGTGCCAACAAGAGCATACTCTTAATAATTTTTGTTCTCCACAACGCATTTGAACAAGTCCATTATAAGCTTGTTATATCGCGAGGCGAATATCATTTGGCGAATATCATTCGCGTAGCACTATCTCTCTCTTCTCTCTCTCTCTCTCTCTCTCTCTCTCTCTCTCTCTCTCTCTCTCTTTCCTTTTACGCGCATTAGTTATCTATGAATGTTATTTTCCTAATTACTGCAATAGTAGTAATTCTCACTTCTTATCTTGTCATTAATTGCCGTGAGATACAGATTTCCTAGAGATGTTCGCGCGAAAAGACTTCTCGAATTGCTGTTAGAAAGATAAGATAGATCACTGCTTGAGAAAGATAAGATAGATTCGCAGAATGCATAAGTGGAATTTTTCGAGCGATATGCAAACAATTACGACCCCTATTCTTATTCTAACCTCTTTCGCGCCTGTCGAAGTATGTGATAAGAGCGTAAACATAACCTAGAACCTGTAGTCTTCTTTTTTGTCTAAAGTACTATCTGCCCGGTTCGGTCGGAAAATCGAGATTCGAATCTGGCATGTACTTAGTATCAGCTCTGTCACTATTAGCTTTCTCTTTTCTCACTACCTCTAAACGGTAAGGCATTTCGCGCGGGATATTGCAGCTGCTTGTAAGTCTCGAAGTAGTCCCCGGAGTCTAAACAAATATCTGTTCGCTCCGCCTCCTCGAATAAAATAAATGCGCCAACTTAATGCATTCCGCGACAAATTGCTCCACCCTATGCCTCGTGTAATCACATAAATTGTCATTGGCTGAACCGTTTCTGTTCAACAACCGATTGTTGCTAGTGTGCGAAATTCTCGAGTCCTCGCGGGTTTTCGATCTTGACGACTTGGTGCTGCGCGTTTCTCGTCTCTATGGGAGGAATCGCGCGAATTCGTTCACTCGCTCACTCCAACAGCCGTACTCGAACGTCGGCTGGCTGCGCGTCGTTATTCCGCGAACGTAAAGTTAATTAAAGTAATCCTCGGTTAATCGGCGTCGCCGGCACAGCCTGAGGCCGTGCGCGCGCTCGTGCGCTCATTATGTCGCCTTTATAAGTGCGAGTGCCGCCGCTCGGCGTGATTAAAATTTAAAGCGGCGCGCACGCCATTTGCTCGGCGAAACGAGCACGGCGAAATATCGACCTTGTCCTCGTACCTTTTAACTTTTTCCTACGCCTGAGTCAAAGGGCGCGCTTATTTGTTCGTTTGCTTGTTAATGTTACACGCCTTCGTTACCGCGTCTTAGGTATATTATTGAAGACGGCGATTTATGCATGGCGAGAGAATGTAAATATGAGATTTATACTGTGCGAAGTAATTGAATTAGATTGCTCTCCCAAGTAACTTTATCGTTCATTTAAAGAGTGATACTGAAGACCTATAGCTTTTTTGGTATCTATTCTATAATGTTCAGTAAAGATATTTTTACTTTAGGTGTGCTTAATTTTGCACATTCAGTGCAAACTGAAATAGATCCATGCAATGGAGCTATTCGCGATGCAGATATTCGTTCGGAACAATCCTTTGATTATTTCAAGCGATGCTCTCGGATCGAAAAATATTAAAATATTCTTTCGTATTTCTGCGACACTTCTATTTCTTCTGAAAGCATTTAAAATGCATAAACATATAGAAAAGATGGTATCATACATCAATGTTTTTAATATTAATATAAAAATATGTATTATAGTTGTAATGATATGATATGATAGAGATATAATTGTGACTATATTAATATATTATAGCTATGATAAGTATAATAGTTGTGAATTTAAGTGAGGGAACTAGAAAGACGTTGGTTATTGAGATCTAACAAAATGAAATTTAAAATTATGATATCTTATTAAAATTATGATATCTTATTCTCTCCCTTTCTCTCTAGATATCGCAAATTAATGCACAATACGAAGTTATGTATGTATGTATATTACTTTTTTGCTCATATTCCAGGTAGAAAAAATCTTTATTTACGTTATTTTAAAGAATAGCTATTATATTGTTGGTAATTGTTGCCACCTTCTTGGCAATGTCTAAACAGTTTCTAACATGTGACCACATAAAAATTATTTTATTGTATATATTACATTTACAAATTTATAAAACATTCTGCTTTTTCTAAAATCTTTCGTCTTGCTAAATCGATGAGTTTACTATGTACTAAAAATTGACACTTTGTAATGATTGGCAAAGGATTTTACTCAAGTTTGGATTTAAGCTAAAATAAATATTGCGTAAATATTGTCTTTATCAAAGATATTGTCTTTACAATATCTGTATCCTTAGCATATAGTAGATTGATTAATTTAGCAATATAGTAATTTAGTGAGATGAAAGACTTCAGTAACAATTTAAGAAAATGTGAATTATTAAGAAAAATGTTACAATTTATTTTGTTATGTTTATTTTGTTATATCTCAACAACCAGTGCCATCCTTGGTTTTTCCTGTATATCACTTTTAACTATCATTTCTATATTAATATTAAATTAATATCTATATTAATATAAAAAAGTCGGTGTGAGATGTTATGTTTTTTATATATTTGTTTTAAAATGAAACTGTGTGCATGCCTTTCATAGTTACCAAAAATAGTCTATCATTACAACGAAATATAATCACGTGTTGGAAAAGATACTCTCTTTCTCTCAGGCTGTTCCGCTCGAGAGATCGGTGATTATTTCTGCATGCTAGAGAAAAGTTTGTGTAACCTATGGAAGCACTGTTTTTTTTTTATTCTTTTCTCTCATGTCGCAGTATTGTGGCTTTGTATACTGGTGCTGCACATATCGGATGTATAAAGCTCTATGTCGAGATATAGAATGACATTTGAAACATTCTTTTGTGTAACGAATCAATGAAATATCGGCGTTTCAGTCTTGCGCCTTTTTCTCATTTTTTTTCTGTCTCAGTTTCACCGATATAATTCGTTTATCCATTCAAAGATGAATTCATTAAATTCTCTTTTCCTTTTCAGATCAAAGAGAGAGAATAGAAAAGATAGCGAAAATTAAAAAAACATTTCTTACTAATTTTCATACAATAAATTGTAATCAATTTTCAAATAATAAGACTTTATTATGGGCGCGGAAAATTCTATGAATATGGAGAAAAATGTTCCCAATAAGATTCCCACGTTTTCTCTTCGATAAATGCGCGGAAGCCAGTTTGATTAAATTCACGTTGATACGAATTTGCCACAGTCAGGTTTCAGCGGCAACGAGCGCTCCTCACGTTCGATTCTGCGGCACTATGCCGCTGTAACGAGTGGTACACGTCGTATTATGCGGAATAAATCAGCGCCGATGCGGGATTATGTAAGACATTAATCTTTTCGAACGCGGCGCGCTGACGAGACGCGCGATTTTTCACCCTCTTATTGATCTCCCGACAAGAGCAATGACTTTGGACGTTTCACGGGTCTGGACGGTTACATGTTCGTCATGAAAAATTCATGAGACGCCATGTAACATATACGTAATACGTTTGCGGTATATAAGGCAGGGTTTGCAGTAATCTTCTATCCATATCGACTTAGTGTCACATAAATCATAACTGTTGCACTTGTAAAAACGAAAGTCTTGTTAAATTATTTATTCAAGTGAATTCCGCAGTATCGAATACCACGTATTCTTCCAAAAAAAATACAATTTATTCACGGTAATAAACGAAAAAAAAAGGAAATTTTGGAAGTTGCTATTCATAAGTGCTACAAAGAGGATTTTTATTTATTACAGTTTTTAATGGACTTTCGAGGGCGCAAAGGTCGAGAGAGAAAGAGAGATTGAGGGAATTAATTCTTCCGGCAGAGTTGGCGCTACGCCGTGAAGTTAAATATTCTTCATTATGCACGCGTTGTAAATTCTTGCAAATTGCTCTGCAATAATTAATAAGTGCCCGGCCTTTGTTAGAGGGTTATACGTAATTATCTGTTATATATTTGTATTTTTAATTGCCTTTATATAAAAAATATATATTAATCAGCACAAGTAATATTATATCACTCGTAAAGAATTACATCGGTAAATGAGCCTTTGATGAGCCTTTTGTGAAAGATCACTGGCGCGATCACTAAGGCTTTCATCGGAAATAATCTTCTGGCTCCTCAGAAAGACCGTGGCATGTCGGGTTCTCTTTAACACAGCTGTGCAAAGTTCAATTCATTTAGAAGCGCATATCTAAGAATAAATATTTTCTGAATAGTAGAATTCCTATATGAAATAGCATCTGTTATATTTTTTGTTTATTTTTATTTTACACTGAAAAAAAAAACGATTAATTTAACAAAAATTATAGTTATTTTTGGTCTCAACCACATATTTTTATTGTTCTAAGACACGAATATGATAGTAATAACATGCGTATAAAGTTATTATCACTAACATTAAAATAGAATTGAATAAAAAGAAATGGTTTTTTTAACTATAATTTATAGTAGTTGTTTGTTTTTGTCTATGTAATTATAGACAATTATAGTTACAAATATCAGACATTTTTTGTCAGTGTACTTTTTTCACAACATAATACTGCCATACTTCTTGTTTATTTTTATTTTATACAGAGAGAAAAAAATTGTTAATCTAACTAAAATTATAGTTATTTTTAGTCTCAATCATATTTTTTTATTGTTCTAAAACACGAACGACGATGGTAGTAACATGCGTATAAAATTATTGTCAGTAACATTATAATAGAACTTAATAAAAAGAAGAACGATTTTCTTGACTATAATTTATAGTAATTGTTCCTCTCTAATTATAGGTGATTATAGTTGTCTATCTATTGTCAAACTATAATTATAACTCTAATTATAGGTATAATTATAGTTACAAATATCAGATATTTTTTTCGGCATACAACACAAACAGACGTACGCGCGCGCGTGCACGCGCTAACATTACTCCAGCTAATATATGCTAATACTGAGTCTAACAAGCAAAATATTAATTAACGTAGCTTTTGTTCATGATTGCATTGTGGTCTTTACGCGATTGAAGAAGCGTAAAATTTTAATTGGGAAAAATCGTATTCAGCAAACTGGCCGGCTTTGTCGTAAACCTCCCCGATAATGACAGCTTACAAATGAACGATTTATTCGTAAAATTGATATTCTCTAAGTTAAGCCGGCGAAATGTTGTGACGTTAAGCCGCATGAGCTTGCGCGACTCTTGTTTTGTACGACGAGCAAATTAGCAGGTGATCAACGATTATGGTGCGAATGAATGGATGAATAGGCGCAAATCAATTGCCACACATATAACGGTAAAGTAATAAGCGCTTAATTAATTAACTTGTTCGGTCTACATTTAATTTCGCATAGCTTGTTTGAAACTGAAATTGGACCGATCTCTCCTGAAGCTGTTAAAATTTTTTTCTTTTTTCAAACAATTTTTTTTTCTTCGTACAATGCGAAGAATTTTAAAAAGTGACGTATAGTCTTTGTAGACGTTTTGACTGTTATTGTTTATTTTTAGAACGATAAGCGGTAATATAAAATATATAAGCGGTCTAAAAATATATAGCAATATATAAAGACATGTTTAATGATAGCTAGGAAAATGTTCGTGCACGTATATATTAGGTCAAAGTAATTACAAAATTCCTCTACCATTTTATAAACAATCAAATAACACATAAAATTATGAGTTATTAAGTAAAGAAAATTGGCGAATAAATTCGCGCAAACATATTCGCTAACATTCTTTAATTAATAGACGTAATTTTTTTACGCTCTTTTAACTCTGAAAATGGACTATTGTTTTCCGTCAATGTAAACCGGATTTATAAGTCTATTATGTCCGCGGCTTATCAGATAACGTTGATATTCTCAAAAAATTCTTTAAAAAAAGCAGAGGAGTTAATTTGACTTTGAGGTGTTAATTAAATGCCCAAATCATCGAATTAGATAACAGTTTATTTCAAACATTTGTTTTTTATTGTTTTTTTTTAGAAAAAATCATCTGCAGAAATTTGATTTATGAAACAAATATGTCAAAAGTTTTATTTATATAATATGTATAATTGAATATAATTGAAGAAAAAATTATGGAATAATTGTCACTCAACGAAAAGATGATTATTAAAGTGTATGAAAACAGGATATATTATAAGAGAAATAAAGACAGATTAAAATTAGAAAAAATACTATAAGAAAAATAAAGACAGATTATAAGAGAAATAAAGATATAAGATATATTATAAGAGAAATAAAGACAGATTAAAATTAGAAAAAATAATTCGCATATTTTTTTGTATTTTTATGAAATATATCATAAAATATAAACACTTATAAGCATTCTAAATACAAGAAAAAAATATTTCATATCTACGCAAACACGCAAAAAAAATTTATGAAAATGACAGCTTTAGTTACTCAAACTTTCAAAATGTGTTAAAAAATATAGGTCATCAGAACTAAAAAATTCTGTTCAAAAATCCTTCAACCAAAATATTGATTTATTTATTTAAATCAAACCTAACATTAAATATTGCTAATTTTTTCCTCCGTGTATAAAGTGCTCATTTCTCGGAATATTTTCGTTTAAAAATCATTAAAAATAAAATACTTAGCAATTTATTTTTCACTAAAAAACTACGTGTCTTCAACTAGAATGGTAAAGGAAGTTTCGATAATTTTTGAACATTTTTTTGAGCACTCTAAAAGGAGGAAAATTGACGAAAACATTAATGACATTGGTTGCCTCTCCAAATATAGCAGAAATACTTTGTTAGCTGGAATTTTGATAATTCAAAAATGTAGTACGTGATTATTTGCAAAATGATACAGATGTAGTTTGTTCAGTTTTAATGCGTAAACACATGGATATCATACTTACCGTCACATCCTGCACGCATTGTGCACGGTCATTCATTAATCTCTTTTTTAATTAATTACTAACTCAGAATATGTAGTTATTATTAACAACGTTATTTACAAAATAGTAGAGGAATTTTATGTTTAGTTTGACCTAGTTTATGTATACATGAGCGTTTTCTCACTTATCATCAGACTTTATATACATCACCTATCATACTCTGTATACATCATAAAATTCCCGAATCGAAATTTTGATCCTATTTTCAGCCTTACTGTTCCATTCAACATCTATTATAATACTCTGAAATCTACATATAAATTTCTTTTGATTCTATTTAACCTACCCGAGTTGAAATTTTTATCCTACAGCTTCATTGTTCCACTCAACACCTATATTGAAGCTAAAGAAAGTAAAAAGAGAAATTTCGAACATCATCAAAGTCAAAGTAGACGTAAATTGTATCACTAGCATTAAATCTACTTTGCTAACTTAATTTTCACACAATACAACGTCTAAAATCGGGACATAAGACGTCTTAAAAACGTCTTAAAGTCATCTTAGGGACATCTTACGTTCCGATGTCTGAGAGACGTCTTTAAGATGTCTTTCAGGCGTCTTATGTCCCGATTTTAAATAGTTGTGTCCCGACGTTGTGTTGTGTGGGTTCCTACTGCGTTGTAGAATTCAAGGTTTAACAAAAGAACAAAATTTCGACTCAGATTGTTATCAAGATTATTTCGAAAAAAAAAATAAATTATTGAAGTGCGCAGCGCACACAAGAGCGGGAGCCGGGTGCCATTATTACTCTCCCTTTTTCCCACATTTTCTTCTTAACGAGCGCTGCGCCAGTTTCGCCTTCACATTTTCTCTAGGCTCACTAATAGCTACGATTATGCGGCCCTCTTTCTGTTTCTCGGCATACACGCGTTTATGCATTAGCCCTGTAGGGTAGTAATGTATATGTAGTTAGTTGCAAATGGAATATTCGTGCATGTAATGTAATCTCTAATGAAGAGCCACGTCGTGGCTGGAATTTTATAACCCAGAATATGTGGCGTATATATGTACGCGTGTGTATTACTAGGCCGAGTATTAAAGGTACTATTCGAGCTGATTCTGACAATGAACACTGGTCGGGGGTAGAACTGAAAAAAATTCTGTACAGGCAATGAATGCCACACATGCGAGCTGCTCAATTTACATAAATAGATGAAATTATATCTTGTGTGTTTCAGCGTCATACTGTGATGAAGAAAAATGTCGCGTGCCGATACTACGCATGTTTACTACATGCGTGCGAAAGCATTAACACGAAGCTAGTCGATATCCCCCGAGAGATATTCCTTCTTCGTGATATAACGTCGAGAATTATTAATTATTACCATGACATGACAAATTTGAAAAGCTTACCTTGCGAAGGGAGGAGATCTTCGTATTTGAAATGCGCATCCGTTCTTGTTCTCGTCGCAGTTGTTGTGAAACTGACGGTAACTCAACCGCAATTTAATTGCCGTCTTCTGCTTGATTCGTATAACCGAGCGAGTCTTGCCACGGAAGTAATGATGGAAGAGAGTGCGACGGGGAAAGTCAGGGGGAGGACCTGAGTGCGGCCAACAGAAGGAAAAGTGCTTAACTTTAGTTCGGAACTTGTGAGAAGGGTCATCCCGCGGGAAATCAATGTCTGACGGTTCAAAGAAGGTCGAAGAAGAGGACTGGACGATGTGATCGCGTGTATACGCGAGTTGGTTTATGTGTGATGGTTAATTTGATAACCAACTCTCGTGCGGAACGCCAGGTTATCTTTCATCTATATTCCGTATCTCTTTCGATTACTTCGCGACGACTTTTTTCCGGTCGCTTTGCAGATTAAACTGCAAGGCGAGGGGGACTGGGGGAACGGGTGCGGGTACGGTTAAAGAAACACTCCCAAGTAATTAAATAGGAGATCTGCATTTTACAAAGCAATAAGTTACACGAGAGTCCTTACACGAAACCAAAGCCCCCAATTCGAGTCGTGGCACGCGTTTCTCGTTCTCCTGTCATGTGCTTTCCTCTTCCCCCTTCTTTTCATACAAATGTGAAACGTAATTAAGCCGAAGGCAGTGAATTGCAAGGACAAGAGAAGCGCGATGTATTCCTTCCTACGTAGAAGATATCCAGTCACGGAGTTACTGTTTTGTGAGAAAATATATGCACGTATTCAAGTTGTTGAACAAAAGTACAGATGTGTCGCGCGCAAAACGAAGCGCCATTAATGTCGACGTTGAAATATATATACAATTTTGAAATTATCTTTTCTGCAACTCATTCTCGTTCCACTTTACTGCTGAAGAAATCATTTTGTTTATTCTCCTTAATGTGCATTTCGTGATCGTTATCGGACGCATTCCAACTTCTGTTCAGCAGCCATACGCGCAGTTCCCATTAATATTTGCGCTCGTATGAAATGGCTCGAATTTTTCTGGAAGACTGGAGAAGGACGACGTCGTTGTCACCGATAGTTAAAAAGAAAAAAAAAAAGAAGAAAAATGGACAAGATATCATCGGACGCGCGATCAAGTGCGGCACGCAAATTCGCCACGACATCGAGATTTTCTGGGAATTATACATAGTTAGCACCTACAAAAGTTTATCATCGCTGACCTTTGCGCAGAGAGGGGTCATGGTCGATTAGCTTAGTGGTCTCTTAGCTTAACCCGCAGTCCGAACTTTACATTGTAAATTTGATTGCGTTCGACTAGCCTCCGCGCTAGAGGCAGTTTGATTCCCCTTCGCATCGATTTAATTCTCTACAGCGATAAAAGGAGACCGCACGCCTCCTTTAGGTAGCATCGTTCGATTAGCACAAAATGTAAAATCTATTGTGATCTTCTAACCACCGTAACGATAACGGGCTAACATCGCCCTTGTTTTCGCCAGTCTTTCGTCTCTCCGGACTGTGATCGTCACTTTCGCTCAAACATCGATCGGCTCGATATAGTGTTTACATTCTGTCCGACGCCTCGTTGCGTGGGAGTCCGTCTACGACCTGCCTCATCGATTCTGGTTCAGTCGCATCCTCATCGTGTTGATCGGACTCGAGGTCCGATGAGGGCTCGGATCAATCACTATTAAAAGAGAAAAATTTCACTTGTGACCGAATCGGATATGTGACTGAATGTGACGGAAATGATAAATCTTTAGGATCACCAGGCTGTGAGAGATTCTCGGGAGTTCGGGAGATTTTCTCTAGAGTAACGTAGCAACTTGTTATTGGATATCGTATTGTCTATGCATGCGCAGAAGACCTCCTATCGCGGGAAAATCTCCCGAACTCGCAGCACTGTTACCAAGCTGATATGAGATATTAAGATATTTTTCACATTTGTATATAAGTGTAGAAATGATAGAATCATTTTATGTTGATTATGTTATGTTTTTACCTATCACTGTTCTCGCTGGTGGCTTCCTCGCTGCAATCCAAATCGAGTTCTCCCTGAATCGCGCTCTGCAAATCATCAATCCTTTGCAATGCCAGCCTAAGATCGTCCCTAGCCACCTTGGTTTCGGCTTCCGCGGCCTCCAAGGATTTCTCTATGTCACGACGAGCACGTAGAGCTTCTTGCTCGCGCGAAATTGCCGCACTAGCTTCGTCGCGCGCGTCGCGCAAGGATCGTTGCAATCGTCTTGCCGCGTCTTGGGCGGTCTGCTCTTTCGTTCTGAGTAAGGCCGACTCAGTTTGCAACTTGTCAACGCTCTCTTTCAACCGTGCTATTTGTGTCTGCGAAAATGGAGACGAGGTGATTATTTGAGTTTTGCTAAATGTAGTTACATCTTTATTTAAGATTTATACTTGTTCACTTGGATTGGATACGACAAACTACATGTTTTAAGTGAAATTGTTTTTCTCCAACAATACCTCTAGGCGCGCTCTCGTAGTTTGTTCCAATTCGAGTTTGCTTTCGAGTTCCTTGGCTCGGAACTCCAAGCGTCTCGTGGCAAGGCTGTTCGCTGTAGGATCGCCGAGTTGCTCTACTGACTCCAATCGCTGCGTTAGTTCCGCCAGTTGGTCCTTTAGTGATGACTTCTCCGCTTCGAGCGCGGCAATTTGCACCTGCGCCTCTTGTAATTGGCCTTGCTCCGCGGAAACTTGTTGCACTGCGGCTCGATATTTCTTCAAGACCTTTAGTCGTAACAAAACAATCCATACGCTCATATAACTTTCACTTGGAAGGATATGTCGCGGTCAATTTAAGACGTTACAAAGGCTATTGTACACTTTAGATTTTCGAAATCGTCAAGATTGAACGTTAAGTCTTGATGTTGATTAAAGTTGTTAATCATGCGCGATAATGCATCAATCTTTTTCAATTAATAACTAGGAATCCACATGATCATTTTTAAAATTGTAGAAGACTTTTTTATTAAGTTCGACTTAATGTGCAAACATACGGTGACAAACGTCGTCTTCATAGCTCATTTATACTATTGCAGTCATTCACCAATTTTCTTTAATAATTTTTTAATAATTTCTTTAATAACTTAATAACTCAAAATTTTACGAAATGGTAGAGAAATTTTTTGTCCAGTTTGATGAGCTTTACTTGCACACAACGGATATTTCAATAATAGTTAGACATTTTTTGTCTAGGCGTGTGCGTATGTCACATATTATATAATAAATATATATTATATAATATATACATGTATATTATATAATAAATATATATTATACAATATATATCGTTTATTATAATAATATATATAATAATATATTATTATATTTATATTATATAATAATATGTTTATTATATAATAATATGTAAATAAAAGTAGCAATAAAATAACGTACTTCAGCAAGTTCCTCCTCGTTTTCCTCTAATTGGGACAACAGTTCCGTACGTTCACGGTTAGCTGCATTAGCACGCTCCTCCGCCTCGGAACGATGTCGCATAGCTTCTTCTAGAGTCGCTTGTGTCTCATTTAATTCTTGCTCTAACGCCTGTTTTGCTTTTATTGCCGCTGCACGAGCGCATTCCGCGTCTTCCAATTGATTTTTCAATTGACGCAACGCAGCTTTGCCCGTCGAATCGCCCTTGGATCGTTCGAGCATCGTTTGCGCGTCCCTGAGTAGTGCCCTTGTTCTCTTCAAGTCTCTCTTCAACCTGTTTGATTACATGCACGTAATAGAAATTGTAATTAGTATCTTGGCGTTATTACTGTTTTATGTCATATATTAGAGACATGTGTCTAAGATTTTTAATGAAATAATTTTGGAGAAGAACAATTAGAAAATTTGAAAGTTAATGCACCTCTGCATGGTTTCAGCTTCGGCCGCGCGATCGGCTCGATCTTGTTCTTCTATGGCCACCAAACGACGTTCCAGTTCGTGTTTTTCTCTAAGAAGAATCGTTCTCTCCTCGTGTTCATTCTCTAACTGCGACTCAAGAGCTTTAACCTTCTTGTGAGCATTTCCGCGAACGTCCTCCAACTCTTCGTCGCGTTGCTGCATCTCTTTGCGCATCTCCTTACGTTGTTGTTCGATACTCATTTCCAATCTGAGCTTAGCCTGCTCGAGCAGCTGCACTTGGCCCGCAAGATCGTCCAACTCCTCCTCTTGATCTTTCGCGCGTTTCTCCAGTTCGTGTTTTGCCTTCTTCAGCTGCGCGACTTCCTCCTCGGTTTTGCCGCCGAAAGTAAGCTCCTCTAATTCTTGGGTTAATGTGCGAAGTCTCTCTTCCTTCAGCTCGATTTCTAATCGTGCATCCTGCCGTTCAAAAAACAACAAGCATTAATTTCGCATTCAGATTCCTTCAAGAAAATCTCAGGAAAACTAGAACAATAGCTAAGAGCAAGAGAAAAAATGTACTCACGCTCAGATTCTGCTCCACTGTGAATTTTTCCGCGATCGCAATCTCTTTTTCTCTCGCTAATCTTTCACGCTGCGCTTTCTCTTGTCTAAGGTCATTCATTAGATTCTGAGTCTCCGAGTCGAACCTGAGTGCAATTATTGAAGAAACGACATTACTATTACTTTTTCTCCGCTATATATATATGTTTATATATATATATATATATACAGGGTGTTCGGAAAGTACCGGGACGCCCGAATATCAGGAAAAATATAAGTTTTACAAAAAAATGTTTCAGACAAAAGTTGTGGCGTTTAAAAAGATGTATTTACTGATCACATCAGTTTGACCTTGGGTTGCGTAGCGAAGGTCAGGTCAAGGTCACATTAATTTTTTTAAATG
>NW_022639530.1:1052044-1072093 GCF_010583005.1 Odontomachus brunneus | reverse complement strand
TATATATATATATATATATATATATTTATATTTATATATATAATAATAATATGATATATATAATAATAATTAAATTACAACGTGCAATAACGCGTAAATTGTTACAACAGTACACTATCTAATTTTATTTCACGTAGACAATAATAAAAAAGTTATGAGAAATCTCCTAGCATCTTTGAATTTATACCGTCTGATTTTATTACACATGGAGAAAGTATCGTAGTAAAAATTATAACAAATTTTTGTAATCTGAACTATATAGAATTATGACTGAAATTATTATACATATATTTACTATTATATTTATATATTATTATGTATGACTGAAATTATTATACATAATATTTTCTTTGTGTATATTATAACGTTATAAAATGACACGTTAGAATTAATGAAATAATCAATTTGTGAGGATGTATCGAATGTATACTAGTGAGAAGAAACGAAAACTGACAGGGTTTCGGAAGCAAGTCCAATTTTGCCGCTTGTAACGAGAATTGGCGCCGTTGCTGTATTTAGATTAATAGGAAGCTATCTTTGCGAACGGTCAATCGTGATTTACAGGCGCACCGGACGCGCCGCTGAAGGCTGGCACTGTAGTGCGGATGGCGTTACTGGCCTGGCGAGGTGCCAGAAACACTTGTTGCCGCGAGTGAAATGAGAATAGAGCGAGCTACCACCCGATACCGACTTGCAGATCATTAACTATGGATTAAACACGCAAAGTACAATATATTTCAATGGGCGACAAAGTGCGCAATTTGCACGCAGCCTTATAAATCCATTCAGTTGGCTCGCTACAAGAATTTAGGCGCAACTCACTTGCGCTGCTTCTTCTCGAGCAGATTGTTCCTGGCTGTCTGTTCTTCCAACAGCAATCTGAGATCGTGCATCTCGCCGTTCAACTTTTGCACTCGTCGTTTCCACTGCCCGACGACTTGTCGTTGCTCCTCCACCTCTTCGTAAGCATCAGCCAACTAGTCGAAAAATATTTGTGAGAACATGACACCGGTTTCGTGTTTGCTCCTTCGAGCCTGTACCAACGTCTAGACTTACCTTCTTTTCTAACTGTTTTTTCAAACCGACGAGTTGCTCCAGATCGTCTTCGTGCTGTTGCGCCATTTTCCTCTTGGTGAACTCGAGCTCGCGGATAGCGTGCTCGTATCGTTGCCTGTAAACACCGCCGTCCTCACCTTCCTCGCCGTCGGAGGCGACTCCATTCAAATCGGCAGCCCTCGCATAGAGCAACTCCATTTCCAGGCGTTCCGTTGTCTGCTGAAGATTCTTGTTGGCTTCGGTCACATCCTGCAATTCTCGCTCGAGCCGCAGTCGCTCCGACGTCTCGGCGTCGATTCTCTCCGCCGCCAGAGTCGATGTAGAATGTTCCTCCGCGAAGTCTGCGGTCATCTCACTCAGCTTGAACGAGAAAAGCAGATCTTACGTAAGGGAATAAAATACGATACACCATGTGAACTGCGGATTATCTTTACTACATGCCTCACAATCTCTGTTTGACGTCTTTGAATAATAAGTACGTTCAAAGTTGGAGTAAAATATTGAATCGTAAGGATCTTTACGGATTCATTATAAGAAGAGTGTCGTATTTTAATGTGTTTCAGAAATTTTGAGAGTTGAAAGATATTAAAGAATTTTGTTTGGTAGGATGTATCGGCACTTTAATAGTGTATCAAATATTGTTCAGAGCTATAAAATATATATCTTCTATCATCTATCAGATACCATTTATCTATGGAGGTTTCCCTTTAAAAGATTACATAAGGAAAATCTGTATAACGAAAATATGTTTTTAGTAAAGAATGATAAGATTACATTGAAAGGCATGTGTAGGTAAATATTTACTCGTTTAGTATATGTTTAATCATTAAAAGTAAGTTACGATATAAAACGAAAGAAATTAATAGATTTTTTGGGCTGAAATGTGAGAAATTATAATTTCTGATAAAAATGGGCTTTTATTAGTCGGGGGAAATTTAGATTTATGTTGGAATTTTGAGGTTTCTTTTAGTGGAGGAATTTGGAAGCCGTCTTCAAGCATCTTTTTCGGGGTTCTTTTTCCGTTGCATTACCTCCTGTATACCCTCAGATAAGGTGCCATCCTCCGAGGCACGAGATAACGAGCGCCTCGAGGAACTCTTCCCTACACTGTTCGACCTGCTGTAGTATTGAAAGCCGCGTATCATGATATTCGTGGCGCTGTGACTCCTTCCGATCGTAATGCGAGGCATGTCTCGGATATTCGGCAAACTTGTCGGCTCGTCCTCCGCCTCGTCCTTGTGACCGAGGCTACGCCACTCATCCATGATGTGGTCGGTGCGTTTCAAGAATTGCGAGATCCTCGACGAGAGGTACGACGAGGCGGTGGATGGTTCCATGTGAGAGGCGGTGGGTCGGAAAGACTGCTTCACTCTCTGTCGCTCGCAGCCCAGGACGAAGTTGAGACTCGCGTCGAACACAACTGGGGCTTGCTCCTTGGTCAAGGCCTCCTCTGTCGCCGGCGAACACGTGCTCTCGCGCGGATACGTTCTTCGGGGTGGAGTCGAGAAGGTCGGCGATCCCAGCAGGGAGTGACTTCGCGTGGACGCGACGGATGGTGATCTTCTTCCCGCGGATGAGGACCTGGCGTACGAGACGCCGGAGGAGACACTACAAGGGGAAGGACTTCGCATCAGAGGGCTGGAATTAGCGATAACGTGTCCTCTGTTAAACGGCCTTTTATGATGATTGCTGGGTATCGGTGGCAAGGGTGGCCTTCTTGTCAAGATCCTCACGGAATTGGGTGAACTTGACAAGCCGTTGTTCAGACTGTTCATTGAGTCGTTCCTCTCGAGTCTATCGCCCAAGCTCATGTTTTCCAATGTATGCAGATATCGATTGTCATAGCAGGGAGTTAGAGCGCGCGGAGCACGCGGTTGCATTATCGGCACGGACGGCATTTCGTCTGGTCTAGCCGACGATGATCGGGGCGGATGATTAAGCTGGGCCAACGTTCAGAATAGAAACGTTCCGATCCATGTGGCGGGCAGCTGGACAGATTTCCGGTGGTAAGATCGTCGCGAATGGCATTTTGAGTTGGTTTTTCTCGTAGTTTTATCAGTGTCGAGGATTCAACGGCCGGCCTCCATGTCGGAACTTCGTTACATTCGGCGAGTTGCGTAACGCCGAACGACAACAACAGCGTCCGTGTCGGCAAGGAGTCGCGGTGCAACTGCTGCCTCTTCCTGGGTCGGCCGATCGCGGCCAGAGGTGTCCGGCGGAGGAGGCGGTCACCTCCGAGTTATTCTAAGGGAAAGACGGCGAGAAAGAGAGGAGCCGGACGAGGACGATAAAGGTGGAGAGATGCGTACGAGACGGCGATTCTGGCTATCCGCCAGGTTCTCCGTGGGTTTCGTGAGAAAAGTATCGGAAGAGAGAAGGAGAGAGAGAGGGAATATAGTATTAGAGCACCTCGGTAGGAAACCTACGGATTACCTTTGTATCGGTAAAAATAGAATAGACAGAGAGAGAGAGAGAGAGAGAGAGAGAGAGAGAGAGAGAGAGAGGGAGAGAAATTGTCCCGCGATTAAAATTTCTGTGCTCTCGCATTGTCCATCTCTTTTTAATAACATCAGCAGCGAGAAAACGCATGCTAAAATTTTGCAAAATACGTTGAAATTAAAGGATATATCCATAAAGCGACACTTACAAACGACTGAGCAGATCTATAAAATAGCCCGAACACTATCCTTTTGCTCTAACAATCAATAATGTACTATAAATTAACATTACAGAATTAGGCGAAGAGATAGATTAAAAATATTTTATGTCACACGTTAATTTACGACAAATTATTGATAGTTAAAGTAAAAGAGCAGTCTTAAGAATGAACGGTGAAACTCAGCACCATCTCAAAGAGAGATTTGAACATCGGCAATATCGGAAAAATTTGTCGCGCAATATTTATTACCGTTACTCTCCAGTGACTGGTAAACCAGTCATTACTGGTATAACTGGTAAGTGATAGTTTTAGTTAATTATGGTTTACTAAAGAGATATAGAAAAAAGTGCAGGAAGGAAAGGTGGTTTTCGAGTATCCGTCTTTCGCGCGGAGTCCGTGTGGGTTGTCGCAATTTTTACGTATTAACGGACGGACCAGAGTGGAAGCATAATGTGCGGTCTGCCAGTCGAGTCACGGTAATAGTTGCACATGCTCGTCGTCTGGCATGCTTAACCCAATTGCGCGACTCGCGTGCCGCGAATGTCTAAACGGGCGATTTGGACTTGATGCATCCTTCAAGAGAGCGTCTCTATTAGATTGATCGTGTAGCCGGACGCAGAATCATATTGCGTTAGATGGCAGGACAGAGAGATGACGCGACAATGGGCAGCAGTTGGGCTGCTCATCGTAACAAACTTGATAAATAAGGTGCCCTGTCTGCAGAATTGAACATCACTCAAAGTGAACGAACAATATTTCCAGTATTTGTTATAATATTAAAATATGTGATGCACGTAAGTGAGTTGAACTCAAACCAGATATTTTACAGTTTAGTGATATTGTTGCAGTGCCTTCATGACGATGGCGTAATGGTCGATAACATTTTGTCACCCATTGACGGAGACGATGTATGACGCGAGCGTGATTAGGAATACGCGCGTTTATCAATTGTCCAAACATGAAAGCTCGATGAATAACTTGATGATAATCATGAAGCTTGCGAGTGTTACCGTATTAAAATCTGTAGTGGTCCGAAATCGTTCCAATTCTATCATGCATTCCATTTCTTCATCCCTCCCCCCTTTCGAGATAAAAAATGATTCTATGATATACTGTTTTTACTTTTTCAAACGTATTGATTCTTTTTAATTATTATCTGTCTTAAATCTCTCTCTTTCTCGATTTCACAGGGATAATACCACTCAAATTGTAGATTAAAATTCAACCGCTCAATATGGCGGCTTCTAATGAATTCTATGAGTAACTACAGATAACTTACAAGTTATTCGATTGTGTCAAAAAAGATACGTCGGAGAAGATTAAGCTGGCTTGTTCATTTACTGGACAGGTCACTCTATACGTTTTAGTCGCGACAAGGAAAAATATTATGCCACACACATCATAGATAAAAAGTAGATAGTCGTTACGGCAATTCGTCGTTAATTAAGACGCAATTAGGACCCTCGTTAGGTGAGTTTACCTTCGCCTCTAACTTGTCGTTGTCGTGCTTCAAGTGGTTACGTTCCTGCTCCAAACGTTCCACTTTCGCCCTGAGAAGCTCGAGCTCTTCCTGTTGGTACACAAAGATGTTCCGTATTAGACAACAATGATGGCGAATAAACCACGGTAGAGGTCGTTTTCTTTCTTTTTTCTCACCGTTCGCGCCTTTAACTGATCCTCGGTCCGATGAACGTTCAGCAAGGGCGCGACTTTCACGTACAATCTCCACCAAGGCCATTCTCGCACGGACATTAGCTTCCTCACGTTCCTTTGGATGCATCTCACCGCGAGATCTTGCAACTGCAAAGAAATTCAGTTCATAATTCGAGATCCAAATTATATTAATTATAATTATACAAATTATTATTAGGTCACTTGTGTCGTGTTGCCCTCGCGAGGAAAACATAAAGTGTATGAAGACGTTAAATGCTTAATATTCCGTTTCAAATTCCAGATCTAAAAAAGTGAGACCTCCCATTAACATATCATGAATAATTCTTCGTGAATGTCGACTTATTACGTTACGAATAGAATCGTAATTTTCGATGGCGAACTGTAATTATTTAATTGAGAAAAACGAGTGAGAGTGTTCTTTCACGATTTCTCACGATCACTCACCGAAAACTTTCTCCCTGAATTCACTTTTCTAATTCAGGAGAAATATCTTAATTATCGGGGGAAGAATTAACAACCCACCTTCAGAGTATTGAGCTTGCGCCGCGCCAAGTAGCCCCTGCATCTCGCCTGCAGTAAAATGATATGACCTGTGAGCTTTTCGTCCCGCTGAGCTTCTAGTCGTTCTAGAGTGCCGGACCTGAAGAATATCTGCGGATAAAAATAACAGACAAAATGATAGGAGCGGCTTCATCAATTTCCTCATGGATAAACGCTCATTAACGCTCGAAACGCAAATTTTATAACTGCCGTTAATTTGGTATCCTCCATCGAATATGGAGCCTACATCGAGCTGAGTAGCAGCGCTTAGTCGTGTACGCGCATGAATGAGAGAAAAATCCCTGATCAAACTCGAGTTCAGGGGCAGAATGGAAAATGTTAAAGTATGCATGGCACAGTTTTCCGCCGCTTTCAACGTATGGAAATGAAGGATGAGCACATATACCTTCTGGAGCGTAAATGCGCTGCACATCGTGGCGTCTCGATTGCATTAGAGAGGATGCGCTTTTACATAAGACTGCATAGTGAATGTACTTGGTATCGATATCCGTGCCGATAGAGCCACTTTCAGTTTTATATGTATTACGAAATTTTAACGATTCTTATGAATCACTCGGTAATTACCGTGTTGCAAGTATTCTCATTATTTGAGGATATAGATAACGGCAGACAATATCCATATATAAAGTCGGAGTACCCATTAAATTTGAATGGAAAATGGGAAAACAGCTAATTGATGGTGACTCATGTAGCCACGTAGTTATCGAATGCTATCGAGCGTTATCGGCCGGCTGAATTGCTCGATCGTACACTCAAAAAAGTACAGACATGATGATGGCAGCTATATAGGTGCAAATTGTCCGAGTTTCCTTATGTAAAATTAATATATACAGTTTGATCAGCTGTTTTATAGTTATTGCAACGGAAGCTAAATGATTACGAAAACTGTATAGTAATTATATACTTTATGTAACCAATCAGTTTTAATTGCAATAATTATCAAATAGTTTATTAGGCTGTATATATTAATTTTACAACATACAAAACTATATACACAGAAAAATACATACTGCATTCAAGTAAATGTTACCTGGTTTAAACATTTCATAAGTTTATATATCCACAAATCGAAAGTTAATCATAAATATTAAATTTATTCAAACTACATCCTGAATCCTAATAAGTTTAGCATTTCAATAAAGAATACTAAATTGAGACAAAAATTCGGTCTACTTACTATATAGAGTCGAACCAGCTTTCTCTTCGATAAAGTTTTATATAATATTTTTGTGTAGAGAATAATATTTTCTTTTGAATATATAATGATGAATTGAGCAGTCGTTTTTCTTCAATATAAAATATTTGATTGAATTAACTAAATATCTTGTGAAATATGAATGAGTCAGAATTCTTCTGTTGAAAGTGACCGGAATCCTGTTTAAGTTAACAAGATTCCAGATAACCAAACGAAATTTCTGGTCGATCCGAACTCGCAACTGTTCAAGTAAATTGTTCGTGTTCAAGTTGAATAGTTTTAAATTCTGATTGACCAGAATCTCGTTGATCTCTCAACAGAGTTCCGTTAACTTCAACCTCTTGAATTTTCTCGAATTTTGATCCGTTCACATTTCACCAGACATTTGATTAATTCAACCGAATCTGTTCTTCCGTGTTAACAGTAGAATGATACTTTTTCTATGTGTAGTTGTCACCCGCATGTAGCTGCCATCAGCATGTCTTTTGCTGTAAGCGTAGAAGATCTCGATTTTTTCCGCCTTTCGCGTGGAACGGCGAAGGATCGCATGCGGACACGCGGAGCGATCGGCGCGACCTAATTATTCAGCGGGCTCCTAATTACCGAGCGCTATCGGCTAGTTTGAAACCAACGAGCGCGCAAGACTGTAATCATCACACGACGGACCTGTCGTCCAATTTCCAGGCATCTGTCGTCCCGACAACTGTCGATACTGCTGGCGCCGCTGGACACTGCGGGGCTCGACTGGCTGGCGATCTTTTTCTTCTCAGACTCGGCCAGTCTGCGGGCGATGGTCGTGTCGAAGATCTTCATGTCGTCAACCGGATCGATCGCATCGTAGTATTCCCGCGTCCCTTTGTAGTCAGCCGTCTCTCTCTGACTCTGACTGTCCACGGCATCTTTCCACTCCACCTCGTTCTCATTGCTCATGTGCCCACTGTCCTCCGAGCAATTCCCATCCGATGCATAGCCGCTGTACTCGTGGCCGCTCTTGGGCTCGTTCTTCTTCAGAGCGGCGGGCGTCTCTACGACCGGAACGTCCGTTGATCTTGGCTTGATCCAAGTCTCGCGCGGCGCCTCCTTCGAAGCCTCGGCGTTCTTACAGTTGAAGAAATTCACCAGGTGTTCGATGTCCTTGGCTCTCTTACCGACGCATTGCTTCCTCTTCATCTCCTGTGCGCCGTCGACCACGTCGCCCTCGTTCCGAGCGATCTTGGATAGGTTCACGGTTTTCTTAGCGGAATTCCCGGTGTAGATCGTCTTCGCGTCGTTGTCTTGATCCGCGGCACCTCTGCTATGCCTCTCCCAATTGCGCCTGAGCTCTTGGATATTCAGACTTTCCTTGCTCTTCTTCGACTCCTCGATGATCTCGTCGGGCTTCTCGCAGCTTTTCGCCCAGTCCCTTCGGTTCGACTTGTATTCTCGCACGTTGGACTCCCTTCTCTTGGGAACGTCTTCCTCCGACTTCGTATTGTTATCTGTGAGAGCCGCGCTTGTTCTCTCCGATTCTTCGCAGGCCCTTGACTTATTGTCGCTGCAGTCATCCAGACAGTTCTTATCGGAACTACGTTTCTCCTCGATAACATTACTTTTGCATTTGTCATCAGAGGTCTCTCGATCCCCGTAGATGGATTCCTTTCTACGCGGAAGAGCGACATCGACGACATCCATTGGCGCGGTCACCTCCTCATCGTCATCTAATTGCGCCATCAGCCGCGCAGCTCTCTCTTCCAGGTTGCTCGTCGACACCGAGATCCCGGGGCTACCCAGCTTGGACGCACGATCGAGGGTCTCGCGACAATTTTCGTAAATACGCTCGTCTGAAGTGGCGTCGAGATCGAGTTCGAAACTAATCACTTGGCCGATCGACTCTCCGACGCGATCTACTTGCGATAGATCGGCGAGAGATCGGCCGAGACCGGTAGGTCGAGTCGCTGGCAGCGGTATCTTGCTCGGCCTGAAGACCGAGTTCAGCCTCGCGGACGTGCCGGAAGATCTTCTACATTGATTGTAATCCGCTCTCGGCGTCTGCACGCTCCATAGACTGGTGGATCTGTTCATAGGTGTCAATTTGCGCCGGGGCGATTCCGCCTTCTTGTCTCTCTCGTGCGCCTGCGACCGTCTCTCCGAGGAAATCGGGATCCCGCGAGGGATGCTCGCGGGACTCGCCGCTTGGTTGTCCGAAGACACGCAGCCCAGGCTGACCGAACGGTCCAAGGTGGCCTTCCCCCGTAAGCCCTCGGGTTTCGCCGGCATCTTGTCGTTGGGCGTATAAATCAGTCCCTTCTTCAGTAACGCTCGATCCTCCAGTATCGTGCAAGTGGGGGACGAACTGGCCGACTTGCAGACCTTTTTCTTGTCGTTGTTGCGTGTGGCGGGTGAGACAGTTTTTGCCGTATCCGGCCGGGTCTCGCTCGGGCACCGGCGCTGCTTCGAAGGCGAGAAAAGCCGAGTCTTGGGAGAGTCCAAATTGGCGGGACCGCGACGGGGTGGGCTAACCGCCTCGTTAGCGGCTGTCTTGCTGGATATTTTCGAGATTGTCGGTGCCTTCGCGGTACGCGGCGGCTTGCTTGGAGATGTGAGGACGGCCGATTGGTTCTGCTTTTTGATGAGTGAGGATGGCGATTTCGACACGTTCGGACTGCTCTTGGCTTTGATTAAGCGCGAACCACCGCCGCCGCTGCCACCGACGGCCGCCCATTTCGACGCGTTTTCAAACATGTTAATGAAGAATTACTTAGTTTAGTTTCGATAAGAGAGACGACGGTTTCTTCTTCGGGTCGTTACTTCCGGTGGAGAGGGCACGCTCCAATTTCATCGACTCTCGTCGGGGTCGTTAGTTCATCTCGCACTGTTGCATCCGGATTCCCATGCACCCCGAAATCAACTTTCTGGCGCATTGGGAACAGAGCAGTAGGCAACGGTAGTTCCTAGGTAGCACGCGTCTTTCTCATATCTTCTCAAACGCGTCTTCTCCTGAACATTAGCTTTGTGATTCACTTTTGAGTTTTCTCCCGAACAATTCCAGTACTTTCACTCTTAACATGACATTTCACCGAGATACAGTTTTCTTCTCCGTCACGCCTACGTCGCTCCTACTTGCCAAGTGATTTCTTCTCCTGTATTACGAACATGCCTCCAACGAGATTCTATTGGAAACTAGAAATAAAAAGGGACACCTTCCTCTAAACGATTATCTTCTCGAGATTTTCTCTCCAAAAGTTATCTCGCACAATTATCTCTTCGATTATATCGTATACACCGCGTCAATCACAGTCTCGGATCACTGATATTCCTCTACCTAACGTTCGCACTCTCCGATTAGACGTTAACGAGCCAGTGAAACGACAGCAACTTATGGTAAATATATATAATAATGACTGTCTCGAGAGAGGAGATCTGTTTATATTCCACTCCGGTCGCGGGTTGACCTAACGACTTAAGCTTTAAGTACAGACCTCTCGCCTTTAACAAGTGCTTATTATTTCCGCCGTGTAATTATACGACAACATCGTATCTCAAATAACGTCCGTTGCTAATACTTCACACGGTGCTAAGTAGTTCTTGCGAGTACTTTACATACAAGTGAACTCACATCAAGGCGATATGATCGGACGCTCGTTGGAAGTTTATTGTATCAAATTTGACCAAGTGTCGGATTTGATTGTATCATGAAAATACAACAAATTTCTGCACAGCCAGTGGTAGGCGAGCCGATGAACGAACCAGTCACACACGAGTTTACCTACTTGGAGTGTACTTGGAGTTAAACTGTTTATCATTAAAGTCAGGTCGTTCGCCGCACTTATCGTCGTCCTGAGATCGCACACCCCTATCACTGACGTTAAGAAAACTGCAGTGATTCTCACACTCGCGAAAGTAGCGGAATGAATGGCCGCTGTAAGAGCCTTTTTCTCTCTTCCGCCGCCCAGAACGAGCCGTGACTTAGTGCTGTAAAAGCCGCATAAAAGTGGATACGCACCCGACCGCGAGGGCAGAAGTGTGCAAAAGAGAGAAAGAGAGAGAGAATGGGAGACGACCGGAGGGAGGCACGAGGAGTGAGGGAAATAAAGAGGAGAGGATCGAGGTACACCAGTGGGAAGGGGGCAGATTATCTTGAAGCCGGTTGCACGCATCGGCCTGCAACTCTCAACTGGCAGGAAGATGCAGCCGGTTAATGCTCGGGTGCCAGCTTATCATTTTCATTGAAGGGAGACGCCGTGTCTTCGAGCTCCGATAAACGCGAGAGTTTGGTCGAAAGGCTTAGCGCAGGCAGATTCTCAATATTATGATATACTGAAGACTTTCCGAGGCGAATGCTATCCGAGGTGATATTACGACGGAAGAAAGGAATGTACAGTGTGTTCTTGAGCATTTCAGCTAATAACGAGACGCGAATGTGAAAATTTCATTGAGGACGTGCAACGTGAAGATTCTTCAACTCCTCCCTTTTCATATACCAGATTTTTCATCATATTTTCATCGTACAATCTTTGTTATGAAAGAACCGTTACTTACACTGAAAGAAAGAGCTTGGCAATAATTATCTAGCTTAGGTAATAGTTATCAGATGCTGTGGAGAAATAGTTTCAACTAGACGTGCCAGTGAATATAATTAAATAATATAATTTCGTAAGTATTAATAAATAACCTTAACAATCTTGATATTTATTGCGAAGGCTCGGTGACTATTACCAATTTATATTATACGTATCACCAACTAATTCATTAAATAAAATCGTATTTTTTTAGTGATATTCACCGTACTATATGATAAATATATGTAAGTGAACAAACGCTTTGGTAATTATCAAACAATTTGGTAATCATTGTCGAATTGTTTGGTATTATTTATCAAATCATTTGTTATTTTCAATTAAATGAAGAATTCGTTTTACTAATTATTTTGTAATTATTATCAGACGGTTGATTACTACCAGCATATTTGATACTAATTATACCAAATATTGTACTAAAACGGTCAATTATTGACTATTACACTTTTTGACTATTACAAGACTTTTCTTCAGTGCAGCTTACCGAAGAGTTATCTGGATATATTGAAGAATATTGTTAGTATCGCGCGTTCTTCTATCATTCGACACATCGCGTTTCTTTTTTCTTGCGAAGTAAGTAGGCTACGAGAAGAAGAAGAAGAAATATCTTAAATGCTCCGGGACAAGTTTTCTCAAGCGCAAAATATATGCTAATAAGTGCGGGAACCGCGGGCGCGTCGGATTCACTGTATCTTGGTCAATTAAACGCGCAACAGGCATATTGTGTAAAGTATATTTCGCAACGTTGACCGCGTCTTCCTCTCGTTAATTGGGCGCGAGATGACGTATTCGGATAAATACCCGTTAAACGAACGCTTGCGCCAAAACTGCCGAAAACATTAAGGTCCTTTTTATAATAATTACGCGCGCGGAAGGAGCCTCGAAAGGAGTTTTGAGAGACGTACTTCGTCTTACAATGTTCACCGTTAATTCCGCGCGTGCGAGACGATATTTCCCACTTCAAGATAAAGTAACCGTTACACGAATATTATTTTAAATCTCTCACTCTCCTCTTCGCGTGAGAACCTTATTACGCGAAATAAATTTCACTGTGTGCACGCGAGATCGTGCCTTCGTTCTTTTCGCTTCTCAAATGGAAACACGATCCCTTTAGGCGCAGATAAAAAGTCCACTCAGCATGGAGCTCGTCGATTAGCGAAATAGATGACTAAGAATGATGACGCTTTGGTCGCGCAGCAGTCGCGCGAAAATAATACAGACGTATTAAAATCGCATCTTAAAATCAAAGGAAAAGTATACTAAAAGCGCATCTAAACTTGCGTTTCTTTCAATAAAAAGCCAATTTCTTTGATTAACGTAATTTGTTGAAATAAAAATATGCGAGTACTTGTCACGAAGGCTCATTTTTCGTCCGTGAAAATTTATTAAAAGTTCCCGACGACGGGGAATTGTGAAGCTCGAGCTCGTTGACAAATCAAAGAGACGGTATCAACGCGAACTTACATCGAGTAGCGCTCACGTTCAAGTGGAAAAGACGAAAGACACGATCAAAGGAGATCATTGATCTTCGCGAATCGATTCTGTTACTTTGCTGTAACGACGTACGATCGTAATACCGGCGTCTCGATCGGTCGGCAACGAGAAAGCACTCGAGCGGCTCGGTGCTTTACTTCCAGGCCGATGACGTTTACCGTTATCGAAGCTAACAAGTACCGGTGGCTATAGACTTTCTCCCTCTCTTTCCCTCGCAGGTTAATTAAGAAATCGACTTTCTCTCTTTCTCTCTCTTTCTTTCTCTCTTTCTCTCTGTCACTCCCTTCTTCCCTCGATCGCAGGCTTCGTTGCGGAGTGCAACGCGAATGCGCTCTTCTACCTCGTTGCTTCACCGCCATTCACCGATTTTTATCGGAGAGACTGAGACGAACCATTTTGTGTACGGTGTGCGTGAAATAAGGGAAATCACTCGAGGTGGAAGGGAGAGTTGTCGAAATCATGCCGATCTCCTAAATCGTATTTCATTTCTTTGTTATTGTTGAATGTGAACGACATCTAACGGTAAAACCTGAGAAATAAATAAACAATGAAAAATATTAACAAATAATTTTCAGATTGTATCTACTTTTGTGCACGGAAGAAAAGGTTTGTTAATAACCATCAAGCCTGGATAATAGTTACCAGATGCTTTGGTGAAATAATGTTTCAACTAAATTTATATAAGTGAATATAATTAAATAATATGCTAAAATCCCGTGACTATTATCAATTTATGTGATATGTATCACTAGAAAATTTGTCAAAAACCATATTGTTTATTGATACTCACTATATTATGTGATGAAAATATACGAGATGACAAATACTTTGGTAATGGTCAAACTATTTAGTAATTATTATCAAATTACTTTAGCAATAATCCATTAATTGACTAATTATACTGACTTGACTAATATTAATAGTCTAATAATTGAGTATTACTTTAGTAATAGTGAAA
Organism: Odontomachus brunneus; assembly: GCF_010583005.1. Lineage (NCBI taxonomy): Eukaryota > Metazoa > Arthropoda > Insecta > Hymenoptera > Formicidae > Odontomachus > Odontomachus brunneus. Next base: position 1,057,940 of record NW_022639530.1, on the reverse strand, counting down.
CTATTTAGTAATTATTACGAAATTTGATATTTTGTACCAAACTATTTAATTAGTTGAATTTAATTAGTTTAAATTGAATTAATTTTCAATTGAATTAAGTATCAATTTAATTAGTTCAAAAAATTGTTTTTAATTATTATCAGATTATTAATAGTTTGTAACTCTATTGCCATACTTGATACTAACTATCAAATACTAAAATACTCAACTAAACCAAATTTGTTAATTATTACAAGATTTTTTTTCAATATACGTGCTACAAACATAAAAAAAGATACGATTAATGAAATATAATTTAGGAGAGCGGTATGATTTGAACAATTCTTCCCTAAAATTTCTACAATAAACATTAGGGTAAGTGAACATAAAATTTGCAGCTGATTTAGAGTAGCGATTTGATAGAAGACTTCGTCATGAACGTATCTCGATCTTGGAATTTTTAGAAGCGTGCGCAAAATTGTCCAGAAAGCTAACGTTAATACAGGATAACGACGAGGATTATTCTATACACTCAGATATAATTTGTTTTACTCTTTACGTGTATTCACGTACAGATTAACATGCAACAACGCGCGAATTTTTCCATCATCGAACCTATTCTGCAGTTTCGAGTCGATCATACGTCAATTCTTCGGATACTTGGCGATTTGTTTCGGCTCCGTGTCTCTTCGATGAACATTCTAAACTATTATTATTAGTCGGAACAAACGCTTCTCCGTAGAGAAAAATGAAACGAACCGCGATATACACTCGCACTGAAAATACATATGCACACTCCTCCAACGATCCCGCAGCGATCCGGCAAAAAGCGACCTTCCGCTCTCGCGCTCGCTGTGCAATGTCAAGGCCGAAAAATGCTCGACGTCCGTTGTCGCGATCTCAACCGAGACCAACCACCAACTGAGTGCAGGAGCGGTTACACAGTCGCATCGTCGCGTCGGAAAGCTCGTTCCGCATCAGGTGCGCGTTCCTCTATCTCCCCACCATGCAGGTGATGTCACGAATACACGCGCATAAATCTCGCGTTCACAAACACATGTCTGAGTGCCCGTGCTGGTGATGGCACTGACACGCTCGTAGTGCGGAGGCACCGAATATAAATCCCGGGATTATTGTATCGGAGGCGCAGAGACGAGGAATACGTGACGCGTGTCGAAACGCTCGATTAATCAAAATTGCAGCTATGCGAATAATGCATAATAATGAGATTGTGCTCGGTGGGTTATAGTATGTATAAACACGGGAACAATTTCAAATGTAACAAGGATGTGTGCGTGCAAGAAAGTCTACTTGAAGCAAGAGTCAAGTTGACCGTGCTTCGTCTGTTTATTTATCGCGAAAGAGATTGTGGAAACGAGATCGCAAACTGTTTCTTTCAGAACACGTAGACACCTTTCATTAAAATCGAAATAGTATCAGTTAAAATCTGTTGGGAATTACCGAGGAATTAACTGACTTAGGAATTACCAAGTATATTTTTGAGCGTTTTGATATTTTGTATTAATATTCTTCATCGTCCATGAATAAATTTAAGCGACATATTATTAGTTAGAATTAAGTTTCCTGCAGATGTATGATACACTGTTTCGGATAGTAAAAGCGATTTTCATTTATAAAATGATTGAAATCGAGCATACGGACGGATCTGTCAACTGATATTTAAAGGTTGGCGGAAGATCGTGGAGGGACTATGGAGACCTCTGGCGAAAATCCTGAGTTAGATTAAAAAATTAAGAACTATTAAATCCAGGATACATGTTTTATATAGTCTTCTTTTTTATGTAGGATTCATATTGCGTCCAATATTCGACGATTCGATATACAATAAATAAATAAAAAAAGGGTTTGTCTCCTAGAGTTTTGACATTTTTCTGTTCAGAAAACTAATTTTCCTATTAGATATATCCGGATATTGTATGTCGGATATCGTGTAAATCCTGCATTACCCTGGATTACTAGGCAACTTGACCTGGTATTCACAGAGCAAAATGGTCACGATGCAGCATGTTCGTATTTTTGTTGTTGTAGGACAAAATATACGGTTTATAGGTTATAAGAACATAAGAGAAGGTTATCTTTATTATACACGGTCAATCGCAGCAATTATTTGTCTGAAAAATTGTGTATAATTTCGATAATCTAAAAAGTAATCCTCTACGATGTTCTTGGCACTTTTTCCCGGGTTAATTGGAAGCAAGATCAAAGAGCACGAAAGTTCAGTTCCTTGAAGAAGTAATAACATGAGAAAAAGATACGGCTTAAACACGTACTCTTTGCTAAATTGACTGAATGCCAAAAAGTGTTAGAAAGATTTTGAGATTGAAAATCAGTAACAATGCAGGGCCTATAAGAGCCAAGCACGAGACCTTCACAATGCACACTACCTTCTCTTATATGCCCTACATTGTTACTGGTTTTTGACTGTATTTTTTATTGAATCGTCAAATTAACGTCTGCTAAACGTCAAGTAGATTCCTTGCGCGATTCACATTGTCATATTTACATATATTCAGAGGGAAATCTCTTACTGCAACACAGACTAACGTAAGATTCGTTTACTAGGCGTGCGTCGATTTTACCCTCGGCAAAATGTCGTGAATTTGAAAGTGCAAGGGAAAGGGATCGCAGATTTGGACAGGTGGACCTTGAATGGAGCAGCGGAACACTGCCAAATGGACCATGGACCGGTCTGAACTGCCGGACCTCTTTCTCCTTTTCTCATCTACCCGAATAAGGCGCTTGGCAATTCCCATTTTACCCGTCTGCCTTTTGTCTCCCTCTCCTTCTCTCCTCTCTTCCCCCTCCCCCCTCTCTCTCTCTCTCTCTCTCTCTCTCTCTCTCTCTCTCTCTCCCTGTTCCACCACAATATTCTCGAGTCTGTACGCGGAACGTTTAGTTGGCCCTTCGCAGTACAGGTTAGATATTCAAGTGAAATAATAATTCACGAGCAGGCGCGTGAGAACACGAAGGGTCGCAAGGCGCACGTGAGGATGATGGCGCATACGAGAGAGCGGCCATTCCGTAGGAAGGCGCGCTTTTTCGCCAGCTCGGCTTGCATCAGCCGATGCGGGTTTTTCGAGCGAATTGCGGAAACGGGGACGCGGGGCCGTTCGCCTCGGACACGTAGAAAAGGTCCCTGCATCCTGCCCGCCGGATCGATAGATCTTCGCGGGAATGGCCGCCGTCTCGGTGCGCCGCATCGAGAAATTCGAAGCAGACGCGGCGCGTTGGAAAGCGGCCGGCGAGAATGTCCGCTGGCCTACTGACGAACGAGAGAAAGGAGACGAGACGAGACGACGGGAGAAGGGAACCACATAAGAAGAGAAAAGAGCTCTGGCCGCGTTATGAAATCGCGAATTTCTTTCGCGAGACGCGCCGCGGCACTTTTGTTTGAATGTGACGACTGAGCCGCGGCGCCCGCGCCGGTCCGCGCGTTTCGCCGTGAAGTTTATTACTCCTTTTCGGCGGCACTCGCTTTATCGAGTTCATTTCGCCAGTAACGTGCCATCCTCGCGCTCGTTTTGCTGGAGCGGCCTGGGAATTTATCGGGTTTATCGCGTCGCGAGCGATTTCGCCCGGAGCATAGAGAGTAAAGAAAGTAAAAAAGAACTCGTTCTGCGCGCGATCGCATTATGCTCGTCGCACGTTTGATTTCATCGCAATGCGATTTTCCTAACAATCAATTAGCTCACAGAAAGCGGGGGAGAAATATTTGTTTCTCACATGCGGGGAAACGTCTTCTAAAAATCGCGCGATCAATGAGTTACGCGTCTTGCGATATCTAAAGCGATGATCATGTATCTGTGACATGACCCAGTAATTTTATCGTAAAATACGCATGTGTCGTTTAATGTTAAGCCCATGCTGTCGCTGGGAAAGTAGGAGAAGGTAATTAGAAAATCGTGCCGCGCCGCGAGTGCATGGAAAGTGAAAAAAAAGCTGCTCTTCACGCGCTACACATTTATCTCACGTCTGATTTAATTATATGTGATCCGCCTAAAGACCAAATCACACTAACGATTGGCAATAGATGACTGACGATTGAAGATTGGAACTTGACCAATTGGAACAAAGCAAGCCAAGGCTGAAGCTTGTTGATTCGTTAAAATCTAATCTTTAATTGTCAATCGTCAATCGCCAATCGCTAGTGTGATTTGGCCTTTACAACTAATGGCACAGCTGTAGAAAGTAGAAAAGCACGCTCCACACCTTCATCCTCCCTAAACTCGTGTCCGTTGTAAAAACACAATCCGCCTTCGTAAGAGCGCGTCTTATCAACAAGACATCAAACACCTACGTGATAATCCCGGTGAATTGTTGAGAGCCGCCGCTTTGCAGCGCGCGCTCTTTCGCGAGGAACCGAAAGAAAAGCACGAGGAAGTTACGTCTAGCCTGTTGCAATTAACCGCCGGGCAAAAGTAAAGAATTGCGACCCCGAGCTGGCTGGCACGGACGCGCGACGACGAGGTTGAACGTTGCGGCGCACCGCGGTATGCAACGTTTCCGCTTCCCGACGGAGGGAAAACGGCGCGGTGTGAGAAACAACGCAATCCGCTCGCCGTGCAATGCACACGCTGAATTTTCGCGATTGGTAGCGCGCACAATAGGCCACATGTAAAGTGTATGAAGTTGGCACCCCACTTCTTGAAATTTATAATTTTGAAAGTTGTTCCAGATTGTTCTGACTTTGTACCACATTGTTCCAAAGTGATATTGCTTCATTCGAAACGGTTTTCGAATAAAACAAAAAAAATGATTTTTTGAGTCCCACTTTTCGAAAATCGAACATTCTGATACCGCAATAGATTGTTCTAGTTGTTCCAAACATTGTTCCAAAAGGACAAATCCGTAAGTTGAATTATAAGTCCAAAAAGTGAAAAAAATGTTTTTGACTTGGCACCCCATTTTTTTAAAATAAAGTATTCCGATACCGATATAGATTGTTCTAGTTGTTCCAAACATTGTTCCAAAAGCACAAATCAATAAGTTTAATTATAAGCCCGAAAAATTAAAAAAAAGTTTTTTGACAAACAGTCTATCGGACCAAGAGTAAACTTATACTATCTTTCTTGTTCCAACCGAGATCTTTTTGTTCTGAGTTGTGCTAGGCTTAAGAATTATAGTTTTAGAGTATGAGACTCGTAGCGTCATCCGTTCTCCGAAAATTCGAAAAAAAATCGATTTGACAGCACCCGACGTCAAGAGAAAACACATGCTTCCTTTCTTGTTCCAACTGAGATCTTTTTGTTCTGAGTTATACTAGGCTTAAACGACGAAGCAATTTCACTTTATTTTGTCATGTCATTTTGTAATTATTTCCGCCAATTTTCCTATAATAAAGATTAATTTTTGTAAGAAATCATCTTTTTCTTGAATTTTTGTCACCTCAGAAATATATTTCAATCATCCTTATTTACAATCATCCAAATAATTATTCTTTTTTAAATCAGTATATAGAATTTTTTTTTTTAAGAAAATAGTTTCATCTAAAAAAACCTGAAAATATTTTTGTTAATTTTAATATGTTGTTAAATTATGAATTTTTTTTACGAAATTATATTTTTTGTCCATTTCGACAAATTTAAATTGTTATTGCAAAAAATTGTTAATAAATGACTAAAGTAACTATTGGAACATAAAATATAATCTCTCTAGAGTATCCCAGAATTTTTTCAGATTTTTTAGATGATCGATTTTTTTTCGAATTTTCGGAGAACGGATGACGCTACGAGTCTCATACTCTAAAACTATAATTCTTAAGCCTAGCACAACTCAGAACAAAAAGATCTCGGTTGGAACAAGAAAGATAGTATAAGTTTACTCTTGGTCCGATAGACTGTTTGTCAAAAAACTTTTTTTTAATTTTTCGGGCTTATAATTAAACTTATTGATTTGT
>NW_022639530.1:1032527-1052034 GCF_010583005.1 Odontomachus brunneus | reverse complement strand
TATTGCAAAAAATTGTTAATAAATGACTAAAGTAACTATTGGAACATAAAATATAATCTCTCTAGAGTATCCCAGAATTTTTTCAGATTTTTTAGATGAGTTTAACAAAAAAATTTACAGGACTTAAAGTATTTTCAGGTTTTTTTTAGATGAAACTATTTTCTTAAAAAAAAAAAGTTCTATATATTGATTTAAAAAAGTATAATTATTTGGATGATTGAAAATAAGGATGATTGAAATATATTTCTGAGGTGACAAAAATTCAAGAAAAAGATGATTTCTTACAAAAATTAATCTTTATTATAGGAAAATTGGCGGAAATAATTACAAAATGTCATGACAAAATAAAGTGAAATTGCTTCGTCGTTTAAGCCTAGTATAACTCAGAACAAAAAGATCTCAGTTGGAACAAGAAAGGAAACATGTGTTTTCTCTTGACGTCGGGTGCTCAAATCGATTTTTTTTCGAATTTTCGGAGAACGGATGACGCTACGAGTCTCATACTCTAAAACTATAATTCTTAAGCCTAGCACAACTCAGAACAAAAAGATCTCGGTTGGAACAAGAAAGGAAGCATGTGTTTACTCTTGACGTCGAGTACTGTCAAATCGATTTTTTTACGAATTTTCGGAGAACGAATGATCTTATGAGTCTCATACTCTAGAACTATAATTCTTAAGCCTAGAACAACTCAGAACAAAAAGATCTCGGTTGGAACAAGAAAGATAGTATAAGTTTACTCTTGGTCCGATAGACTGTTTGTCAAAAAACTTTTTTTTAATTTTTCGGGCTTATAATTAAACTTATTGATTTGTGCTTTTGGAACAATGTTTGGAACAACTAGAACAATCTATATCGGTATCGGAATGCTTTATTTTCAAAAAATGGGGTGCCAGGTCAAAAACATTTTTTTCATTTTTTGGACTTATAATTCAACTTACGGATTTGTCCTTTTGGAACAATGTTTGGAACAACTAGAACAATCTATTGCGGTATCAGAATGTTCGATTTTCGAAAAGTGGGGTGCCAGCTCAAAAAATCATTTTTTTTGTTTTATTCGAAAACCGTTTCGAATGAAGCAATATCACTTTGGAACAATGTGGTACAAAGTCAGAACAATCTGGGACAACTTTCAAAATTATAAATTTCAAAAAGTGGGGTGCCAACTTCATATACTCCCACATGTATCTAGGAAAACTGTAAAAAGTCACTTTTCAACAATTCTCGAATTTCACCTTTTAAGGCCTACCTAGTATACAAAATTATATATTTAGTCATATCATATTATAATTCAGACACATACAAGGTGTTTAATATAACGGTCCGCACGATTTTTTAGACACTTCTGACGGTTTAAGGAAAATGTAAGGTGAATTTTTAATTGCTTCGCGCAGACTACAACTTACAATAACAAAAGGTAAAAAATATTTTTTTCATAAAGAAATCAAGGTCACCTCGAATTCTTTAAATGACGCCATGTACTTTTTTTATATAATATTGTAGAGGAGGATATTAAGATAAATGCAAGGCACTATTACAACTGTTGCTTGTTAACAAATGTCACTTTTTTAAATAACAATAATAAAACAATAGAAAAACTCAAACTTATGGAGGTAAGTGTTCAAATATCATCAATATATGTATCAATATAGAAGTATATGTATCAATATAGAAGTATATGTATCAATATAGAAGTATATGTATCAATATAGAAGTGTCAACTGAGGTTTCTGGAAAAGCATATTTGTTCCAACAATAATAAATAGAGCTGGCGTGTTCTAAATAGAAAAAAGCTGTTTATTCAATTAAATAATGTTATTATTAATGGCAGAAAAACACATATGTCCCAGGACATGTTCCGTTGATAGCGGAAGGATTAAAGTACAAGGTTGGTGTTTGCATGTTCATTACCATAGTTATAAGGTTTATTATATTCTGTAGCAGGGCTATATGTGTGAACATAAATGTACCTAATTGTGCACATTTGCGCATAATCATACACCAATCTTCTTTAATTAATTACTAAAAATTGACGTAATTATTTGCAAAAAAGTAGAAAATTTTTTTATTCAATTTGATTTAATCTTTAGTCTACAAGCACGCGACGAATAGCGTTGTTAGATCATTTACTGTATCACGTGATCATTCGCCAGTTTTTTTAATTAAAAACTCAAAATTTTACGTGCTTGTTTGCAAAATAGTAGAGGAATTTTCATGTTTCTTTTAATAAGACAATATCTGCACGCAAGAAATGCGTTATGAATTGTATTAGACATCTTGTGTGTGTGTGTGTGTGTGTGTGTGTGTAGAATAAACTATAAATAAATAATTATATTATTATATAATAACAAATTAAAACTTAGTTTGCTTGTACAAAAATTTATCTTAGTTATTATCTTTTATAACATATCGTGTTTTGATAACGTATTTGTTCTGAATCGTCGAATAGACTTATGTATATCTTATTTTATATCAAATAATTTGTAATTTTATATGCCAAAAAGATCGTTTGCTTTTATTTATTTTTACGGCAGTTAGAGGAACATAATTATTATTAGTGAACATGTGTTGTCTCGAAAAATTAAAATCTTGAAATTCTTGTGAGAACTGGAAAAAGTAATAATATCGAATCGAAATACTAAGATAATTTACTAAAAAAAAATACAATTATATTGAAATATTGTAAATTATATAATTTTTCGAAAAAATCATATTGCCGAAATATGAATATATTTTTAGGAAAATTATATGCTCCTAACACATTTTGATAAAATTGCGTTATGTAAACTGTTTCGCTTTAGATTTAGATATTATGACTTTTCGATACGTTTTGTTATTTTTTAGATTTTTTATCACATTTCGGGATTCTCACTGTGACTCGATGCTCCGATGCCGTCTTTGATCGTTTTATTTGTGTGTTCAATGCGCACACACACACACACACACACACATATACACACGACAACTTGTAGGGTGACTTTCACCAAACTTCGATTAAGTTAATCGATAAATAATCGACAGAATTGCTTGCTCCAATTTCCACTTCTGTAATTCGTTGTGTGTGTGTTCAATAATAACTTCAAAATTAATCATTTTTATTTATTTTAGAAAAACGAAGCAGGTAATTTATGCGATTTATAATAATTTTATATCGTCGATCAATCAGAGTTTCACGAAAATTACCCTTAATCTTGAGAACCAGCGAAATTACAAAAGTGATTTTAAGATAAGGAAAGAAGCTCATATCGATATAAACTTTAACCCCGATTTGGTACACTGAAATCATTTTCGATAGGGTCTGATTTTTAATTTTAAATAATTCGCAAATTAATGGAATGAATATTTTTTACACGCGCTGGAAAAAAAGTTATAATAGGAATATAAAGTTAAATATAGGTGAACCATTTCAATGAGTTTGTCATATAACAGAAAAGTAAATTTGTTATATCGTTTTTTATCTCAAATTAATGTGTGAAGATGTAGAATAAAGATGATTTTTTGTTAGAATTTCGGCCATTTATATCATGAAGATAATATGACAGAAAAGTTTTATGCAAATAGCTTATCTATTTTCAGTTCATTATACGTGGGTCAAGTTTTTGGACTTTTACTCAAATCCGCGCTATAATATAATAGATCAATACTGAAAAATTTGAAAATATTTACGATTACGATTTTATTCGTCTCTTGACTGAAAAAATTATATATTTTCGTGTAACCAAATAATTACACTTCTGGACGAATTGAATATGTAATATTTTTTTCGTAAAGGTTTAAATATTGACAAAAAATTCTAAAGTGTTAATTTTTTAAACCTATTTTCAGAAAAATTACAAGTTTTTATATAAACTCACGTTTCCATCGTGATTCTTTTTATATTTGCTGTAAAATGGAATATTTAAGTGAGAATATGTAAGAACACACGCGATCATTCCTGTACATAATCCTATTTTACAGACATAAAAATGTATTTATTATTCTTTATAGATGTTTATTAGCACTTTTATAGAATGTAAATAAATGAGGACGACACTGCCCAGAGTGCCACATTAAAATGTCTAAAATATGTGTGTTGTGTGAGGCTTAATTTCCTTTACTGTAGAGTTTTGAAAACGCTTATCTTTTTCTCTCTCTAATTACATTATTAAAATAAAATTAAAGTATATATATATACATATACTTTAATTTTATTTTAATAATGTAATTAGAGAGAGAAAGAGATAAGCGTTTTCAAACGCTTAGAGATAAGCGTTTTCAAACTTTATATATATATGTATATATATATATATATATATATATACATATATATATATATATATATATATATATTAAATATAATAAATATATTAATATATTAATATTAAATATATAATATATAGATGTTTTAAAATATATTAAAATATAAATTTTTTCTCTTTGTCCACGCGGAAAAATTTGTATTTTTTCCTTGAAAAATATATTTAGGTAATTGACAATGTGATGTGTGTTGTAAATTATATATGACACGTAAGATTCAAATGCTGCTTCTCTGCATTCGTGGGTGGAGGCAATGGGTTCCGCGATATACGGGTTCCGCGATCTGAATCTGGCTAGTTGCCGAGATTGTCGTGCGAACCTGACCTAGCACGCAAGTTTGTTGGATAAAAGAGCAATCGCGTTTCTCCATCGGTATATCGCGATTAGTAGTCCTCTAACCGACTTAGCGTTACTTAGTGCAAATTAATTGTTTGGTTAAAATGTGTTCTGGAGCACGTCGGGATTTGTATGTACGTTGACCACGCTGCCTTTTACCGTGTAGTATTTAACGTGTCCCGTACTACGTACGCGTGATAAATTCTTTTGTCCGTGATTAGTAAGAGTCGTGCGACTCTTGTTTGCATAATGGCTCTATCTTCACGAATGTTTTACAGTCCAACAGTTCCATTTTAGAACCCCATTCCTTTTCGTATAAATTTTACTTCTTAGATCGCATAAATAAAACATGTCAAAGCTATATTTATTTAATCTTACTTATAAATTAATCGCAGATTACGTATCTTTCTACCTCTATACACAATCTTTTCAATCTATTTCGTTTTTCAACTGACAGATCCGTGTAACTCATTTAATCTTCACTGGAGTAAAAATCACGCTTCAATATCGTTATATCGTAAAAACATACTTATAAAGATCATTAATTGTATGGACGATGCTTGCTTGGGAAAATTAATATTCTGATGGAGTTAAGATACGCTCTTTTTTGGCGCCTCTTACCGATTAGTACAGCCAATCGTTTAAAATGCGGGACACGTAGTAATCGGAGGCACGCGCGATCAGCGGTCACATTTCCGCTGTGGAAAACGTTAGCGCCTGATATTTCGGTGGTCATGACGTACGTTCGAGCAGACGCGTTCGACTCGAGTAACGTTATATCCGGAAATATGTCGGCGACAGTCGTGTAAGAATGTATATCCTGATTTTCTCACTGATGAATGCGCCGAGATTTTAGCAATTTTATCAACGACTAATGAGCGATGAGAAAAGACGAGCACACGAAGGAAAAAGACATCACAAAGAAGTGCACGATGAAAGAGAAAGGATATAGAAATGACATGAATTAAGAAAAAATAAAAAACGATGAAACTGCGAAACGCAGGGAATCCTGGTTGCAAGGCAATCTTGACTGATGTTGTCGCGTAATTACATGCGAGAAGGGCAAATAAGAGGCATTAAAAATTAAATACACTGGCGCAGGTTGCACTTACCGCAACGACATTCCGCGGAAAATGTGTATTAATTTGCAAGGTGAAGAAACTCGGGACCACCGCAAACTCCTCGCCACGCGCGAAAACGAATCGGCTGCGATGTTAGAAAGGAGGATGTCGGGACGGAAGCGAGGTTACCGTTTCCTCGGGCAAGATACACGTAACTCCGGGGAAAAATACGGAAAAACCCGGTCATTCTAGTTCTTCGATATATGGCGACGACGCCGCGGGCGCGCGTAAGCCGGACGATTGCGTCGGCAGAGGGCAGTGACGGAAAGGAAATGAAGCGCGTCTCGGCGGCGGCTGAAGATATACAGGGTGGCTAACGTAAAACATACAAAACCAAAGGTGTATGAAGGTACAGCATGTCAAGTTGAGCACGAGAATCCCTAGCATTTTGCAAACAACCACACGTGTCTGGAGACATTAAAAAAGGAGATTGGCGAACTAGAGCGTGCATGGGACGAACTCTGCACGAGATCTCATCGGAAATAGCTGAAACGCAACTGTTTCTTAGCGACATGCGCACGACACGCTTGTAATACACCGAGAAACAATTGTTTCCGCGCCGCTTGTATCTTTACTTCGACTTGAGCCAACGATATCCATTCATATTAAGAGATCGCCTATCAGTCATTTTTTATGAGATCTTGCGATTATTTTATAGACCTACCCTATAATGTGTATTTTGGCCCGTCAGTTTTTTTTTCATTAATATCTTGAAATTTTACATAGTGTTTGCAAAATGCTCTTTCAGTCTCTCTCATATACACACATATCTTCTCTCTCTCTTACTCATTCTCTCTCGCCGCTTCACCCTCGTAGGAGTTATTGGTGGGTGAAGAGGGTGAAGGACGGGGAGAATCCTCCCCAGGATATAGAATGTAAGAAGGGGGTAGATTCGAGGACGTGGCGGATCCACTGTCCTTCGGACCGATGGATATCTCTGCGCTGGACAAGACCTTTCCCCTTTCCCCTTCACCCTGCCCTACTCTTCCATCTTCTTCCCGAGGATGACCAATAACAAACACCGTCGCTTTTCTCTCTCTAATGGAGTTTTTACCGATAAAAAATTAAATAAAGGGCACCTCGTGCTCAGGTTGACATGCTCTGCCTTTCACACGTGATATTCTATACCTTGCGTCAGAGACATCCTGTAAAGCCCGTTCCACAACATCGTGCGTTGTGGCGCGTCAATCCTTTTTCATTAATATCTCGAAATTTTACGTCGTTGTTTGCAAAATGCCAGGGCTTGTTGTACTCAAGTTGACGCACTCTACCTTTACACGTGGTTTTGTATATCTTACGTCAGACATCCTGTATGCTGTGAGGAGTAAACGCATAAACAGCCTCGAAGGCGACAGAAGATTTATTGGATCGTCATGTAATTTGCACTTCGTAATTGTACCGTTCCAGGAAAGAAAATGCCACCTCTTGACACATACTGTTATGGTGTCGTTATCGTCATTCATATCATAATGTGCGTAATTTAATTCTCGTATCCAATCGTTTTAGAGAAAAAAAAAGAGATGCATATATCAACTAGTTTTATTTCTTCATCTGAAATCTTACGCGAAGAAAAGGCATTTAACTTCTTTTTTTTTTTTGTGAAAAGGTGAATCCGTGCCGAAGAATTTTCGTGAAATTTGTTGGAGATGTATTGTGGCGATCTCCTTGTAAGCCTACATCTCGTGCAGGTGCACCTAGGTGGGAAGAAATGAAAGGCCGAACGAGATGTAAGGAGGCTGATATCTTCGCAGTACAAAATTACAAATGGATCGGCGGGCATGGCGAACCAGTAAGGACCAGTGCAGCAATTTGTATGTGGGCCACGAGAAAGTCACAAGCGCACCTTTTTTCCCTTCGGGAGATATTCGTCTCCTTTACACTTTCGCGGTCGCACGAAATTGCGGAACGTACACACGGTACACACAGAAAAATACCATTCTACTGTCGAGAAAAAACGATTACTCAGCTTACTTTCCTTCATTTAAGTAATGGTTCTCCTCAACAAAGAATATTTTCTTGGTAACAGTCTTAAAATATACTCATTATAAATTTGAGAAAAGCTCATTATTATGTGCTCGAAAGAAAAATGTATTTTTTTAAAAATACATAAGAATATTATAAAAAGTTAATTTGGCTGTATGTAGTAAATAAATTAAATTTTTGCTTTAATTTATATATTCTTGATTAAAATATTAAACTTACTAGGATTCAGAATGCGTTTTGAATCAATTTTATGCACAGTAAAAAATATTGTGTTAAATTTAACACATGTTCAAAACGATTCACTCAAATTTTTGTGTTAACTTAGCACAATGCAAATATGCTATAAAATAACACAAATATTATATAAAAAATTAATATATAATCACTAACGTCGGCACTATTTTAAAGCAAATTTTATGTAAAATTTATATATTTATAATGTCAAATGTGACACAACAAAAATGTTATTTTCATATTGAGAAAAATATTTTATTAATTTATTTATTTTTTTGTGCGTTATTTTTGCAATATAGTCGATGATTTTACTTGAAATTTTCTAAATTATATGCCCTCTACTTGATTCAAAATTGATGTCATATTTGGAAAATTTACTCACCATAAATGGGATCAAACTTAGCAAACTCTGCTTTTTAAAAGAGTCATCTATTTTACTTACTACACCACTTCTATTCTGATTATAGATGCACTTTGTATTAGATATATTGTAAGGTAAACATAATTTTTCAATAAAATTGACATCTATGATATGTTAATTTATACTGAAATATAAAATATATGATTTTAATATTTATATATGTGTTTTAGAATATCAATTTAGCAAAAAATATTTGGGTAATACAATATATTAAATTAACACACGGATATGTTGAAAATTTAACAGAAAAATATTAACAAGTTTAATCAGTTTTAACACAAACACAAAATGTTTTTATTATATGCTCATGATAAACTTATGATAGATTTACGGATATATAAACTTATGAAATACTTGAAATATGTAACATTTACTTGAATGTAGTAGAATAAAGGTATTAATGCTTGGGCATTAGCACTTAACTGTGGATATTTTTGTTTTAACATTTATAAGTCGAAAGTTTAAATATTCATATTTAAAGGCCAAAACAATAAAAACGTCCAGAGGTAGGAATGTCTACTGTTATTGATGCTTAGACATTAGTACTTTTATCTTATGTATTTTTCTGTGTGTAGTCTTCATGGTGCAGCATTCTCGAACTGTCACATGTCTTTACCAGAATTTTTTTACAAGAAAAATTACAAGAAATTTGTCCTATCATGGAAAAAGCAAATCTATCAGTCACTGAATTATCCGTTGCCTGGTAAGAATATGGACCAGATGAAAAAAAACTCGGTTATAGAAACAGAAAGATTCTCGTAGGAGTTTTCTCCAGGAATTGTTCTACAGTTGTTATTGCAATCAAGTTTTAACACAGCTGAATGTTCAGACAAGTAGTTTTGCTTGTGGTAACAGAGACAGCATTTCATATCCGAATTCTCATTCGGTTCCTATTCAGTTCCATGCGTTGACATTTGTGTAAGCGCCAGAGAAATGACCAAGTTTCGTGAAAGTGAAATTTCACGTTCTTATGTAGTGATAAAAGCGGTAGAATTTTCGTAGCAGTCGAACACTTTGATTGATGCTAAAAATATTCACGAGGTCGGTCTTACGAAACAGACTATGTAAATCATTCGTTGAACATCGGCTATCGTAAATCGGACATTACGGCACCTTGTCCAGCAGCAATATGCGACTTAGCATGATGTCGATAGTTTGCAGCTGTTTCGATTAAGCTTCTGCGGAATCAGGAAGCGCCTCTGAACGCGTACACATGCGTATGAAACGATGCAATGACCCTTCACATTGGTAGAAAGCAGATTCAAAGACAGGAGTAGTAGTGTGAAACTTAGCCACGGGAGATAAAGGTTGCTGGGTCGATCTACGTTAGTCGTGTTTGAGAAAAAAAAAGAAAATCGGCATTTTCCATTATCATGATGACCAGGAAGAGTTGCTTCGTGAAGGGACTCCGATTTATCTAGAAATTATGCGCTCGTTTTCTGGCACACCTTGCGCGATTCTATCCGTTACTTTACTTCAATTAAACCAGCATACCAAGCTCGTGTGGGCTCGATAATTTCGATTTCTTCTAGATAGATTAGCAATTTAATAGACTGCTTGGAATTTACATTCTGCTGGAGAAACACGCTTATACAATTATCACTAGATTATATCATCCCGTCGTTATAGCTATCATTATGGGCGAATAAATTATTGATTCCGACCAAATTAACTCTCTCGTGAAATATATACGATCCAGCATTTTATACTGTTTAAGAAAAGAGAGATGTGTGAATTCCTCGAATTTTAAAATTCGAAAGCCTAAGAATGGTGAAAATGAACTTTTTTAGAAATTATTTTTTCACAACACGATTGTACGGATTTAAAGTGAATTTGTGCTTATCACTTTTGTACAGCCACTTTTTCTCGAGTGCATCGTGTTTTCTAACAGATCACGGAGAACAGGTGGAAGGCACTTTGCACTCCCTGCACCTTTAGGACGAACGGGCGGATTTCGTGCGGCGGCGGAGGTGAAACGAGGCACCAAGCAAGGCCAAGGTAAAGGTAAAAGGTAAAGGAGGGGCACGGGGAATGCGGACTGGAAGAGAAACTGAGTCGTGCAAAAGTCAACGAACCGAAATCGGCGTGTGTACGCGATAACATGCGTAATCCACCGACGGTTTCCTGCATAAGTTTCAATAATTATGGCCCGCGCTATTGCGCTCTTAATCGCAAGGACGTGTATTTTAGAGCGACGTCGATGTTAAGCGTTCCTCCCTGAATTCTCGCGGCAGCGAATCCTCCTCGACGATTACGGATTTGCTCCGTGTCGGAGTGTCTGTGCGTGTACGTGCGCCTGTCTGTTCAGCGCACACATCCATGCATATTTATTTATGCCATAAACGGCGATAAATAGTCGGAGGAGAGTAATTTCCCTTGTACACGCGGGATTATAATCCAGAAGAGATACGTATCGGATATATACACTCGAAGTTTCGCGGCCTCGTATGAATAGGTTCCTAATTTGAATCCCGCTAATGCGACAATCCGATTTATATCTCTTCATTGTCGTAAACAATCTCGGAGACTCGACGGACGGACGATCGTATTTATGTAACGTACGCGTAGATATACGTCATAGAGAGTCTCGCGGCGGGTTTATGCCGCGTATGGTTTATCTCTGGCCGAGGTAAACGACCGATGCATAACTTATAGCGCGCGCGCGCGCGCGCGCACGCCGAGACTTCGTTGTCCGCGAATAAACGGAGTTAACGGTTGATTGCCTCGTACAAGATGCAGAATCAGTTTTAAGTTTCGCTTTGTGGCTGTGCTTCGCGCGCGGCGACGGTCATGCCACGCGAATACCACCTTCTTAAAATAATATCGCAAGTCACTATGTGTGACGTGGCTCTCGTATTAAATAACATTTATATCGTCGTAATGGTATCAATGTGAAATATGAAAGGTGCGCTTTAGTAAAAAAAAAAAAAAAAAAATGGCGACGTCGGGAAGACTCACGACTGCTCGTTAAATTCCCCTGCGAAAGCCGGCTCTGAATACATCGCAGAGCTGGCGGCGAAAAAATCTGGGGTGTTTTGTATAGTAAGGCACGTCTTGCTTTTTGTCCTGAAATAAAAGTTACTTCTACGATGATAGCTTTTTTTCTTCTCCACAATGCGTCCTCATGAATAATGCATCGATACGACGCGGCACCGCGGAATCAGAATGCCATGGGTTTTGTGGGTGAAACAACGAGTTCGGGTGAGAACTCAGTCACGAACGGCAAAAGAAATCCCGACCAACTTTACTCTCTCAGACGGGAGGTAGCGCGAATCGCGTGCCAACTGGGTTTGCCGTATACATCGTTTAATCCACGCGTGGAAATTTGCATAAAGGCTGCCTTTCGGCGCCATTTCTTGCCGCGCTGCAAGCTACGCACGTTGCAAAGTGAAAGCTCCGCCGGCGAAGCTGGTTTTGCGTGCCAAGTACAGTCGGTGAAACGCATAAACGGCCCTTCACCACGAAAAATATACGAATACAACAGGTGCGGTACGGAGCTGTTCCCTCTGTTGATATCCCTGCTTATTTCATAAGCTTTCATGCATATGGAGAAGGAACTTATAATAGTGAAAGATATATATATATATATATATATATATATATATATATATATATATATATATATATATATAGTAGAATATAATAAATGACACACACACACACACACACACATAGGATGATTCTCTGTAAAAATGTTATAAAATTTTTGTGACGAAAAAGCTTAATAAGGTGAATTTGTGACAGCAAAGTAATGTTCTGTGACGCTTCTTTAATTCTTACAATTCGACCCCATAAGTAGTACGACGAGTGTCTCATATTTCTTATCAATCTATTCTTTGATATAAATGAAAAAGTTTTAGTTTAAAGATAATCGCCGAAGAAACCGTCGAGTCTGTAGGGTTAAATACTTAAAAACCTTTTTATTATTTGGTATTAGAACAATTAAGTTCCCACGTTATTTGTTTTGATCTGTTTTTATATCTCATTTAATTTCTTTTCTTCTTTACAATTAAAATATAGTAAAATACATGATTTATGATAAAACTATGATAGTAAAATGCACATACAGTTGTGACTAGCAAGCAAATAATTCTTTAAAATCTCAGACACGTAATTCTCACGAGCCGAATTAGAACGTTTACATTGTTTGACATTTTTTCTTTAACGTGAGAAGTACTTCTCAGTCAGAGAAAGAAGCACACTACTTTTGATTTTGTTCCCGATACATATTCGTGATGCAGGTACGGGAGAAATCGTATCAGTTACGACGGATATGTGTGCGTGCAGAAGTTAGTATTCCGCGCGTGTATAAGAGTTTGTATTCAGAGACGCAGCACCTGTGCGAGAGAGAATACGATCTGCCGGTGCGCCTTGAGCTTTGGAAAGCGTACGTTTCCGCGGGCGAAACTACCGAAAGACTAATACGCGTGTGACCCCGTTGACCCCCACTTCGCGAGTCCGCTTCCTCTCTTCCTGTTTTTCACCTGATGGTAAACAAGTATAACCCCCTTCCAACGTCACTGCAATCTAATCGACGCCAAGCAAAATATCTTTGTGCTTTGTATCGTTCAAGATCTCCCAGATATATCTCCAGAAAAAATCCCGGAAATGTCCTTCTGTTCGTAAGGGACACGTTAGAAATTCCAGAAATTCCATTAGAAACGGAAATTCTGGAATTAAAATCGAAACGGAGAAATGAATTTTCCGAGATTGGAGATGGGATTTTTTGACAATTCACTGAGTTATATTACGTTGTTTGAAAACGAGCGTTCTCGATAACGAGGAATTTTGTACACAGTTATATTCTCACAAGAGTTTACGTCTGAATGTTTGTCTAGTCACGCCTTGAAGAACGAATGTGGCAGGGTCGCTGTGAGCGCCGATGTTCTATCGTCCTCGTGACGAGGACAATTATCGACTCGCGGAAACGTCAACCGCAATGATTTGCAGAACGTCCGTAGATGTGAGGTCGTTATTTTCTCCTCTGAATTCCATTAACGACTTCTTAGCCGGCCAGAGCGAAAGTGCGTTGACACGTCGCGCTGCTGGACGGAAGCGCTTCTCCGCGAACTTTGCGCACATAAAACAGCATACTGCGGGCGAGGTTATAAAAAAATTCGCGGTTGAATAATTATTCGTACTTTGTAAGTAAAACTTTTACGCGCTCCCTCGGGGGCAGCAAGAATTCTATTAGAAAGCGTATATTATATACATATTTTCGGAGAAAAATCGCGGGAAGTCACGATCTCGTGAATAATAAAATGATAAAACTATGAGATGCGCATATATGCGCGGCTTTCTAACAACCCTCGGGTATTAGCTTGTTAACATTATATTCTTCATTACAGGGACCTACATAGCGGGAATGTTCAAAATACATCATGGGAATATCCTAGAGATGTTGCGATATCTTTAGAATATCCCAATGATATATTTTAAACATTTATGCTGTGCTAGAGAGACACTTTCGACGGAAGTATTTAATAAATATTATACAGGTTGTCCGGTAACCCACGAAGGAGCCCCGATGTACAAGTAGATTAGGTCAAACAGAACAAAAAATTCTTCTTGCGAACAACTACGTAAAGTTTTGAGTTATTAATCAAAGAAGATGCGTAAATGATCACGCGCCATACGGTAGATGAGCTATAATGACGATATTTACCGTTGTATGCTTGTATATTAAGTCAAATTGAACAAAAAAATCCTCTACGATTTTTCAAATGACAATAATGCACTAATCTTCTTGAATTAATAACTAAACGTTTATATAGTCATTTGAAAAATGGTAGAGAACTTTTTTTATTCAATCTCATTTAATATACAAGTATACAGCGATAAACGTCGCCATTACAGCTCATCTATCGTATGGCGCGTGATCATTCACGAATCTTCTTTGATTAATAACTCAAAATTTTAGTTGTTCGCGAAATGGTAAAAGAATTTTGTATTCTCTTTGGCTTAATATACCAGTACATCGCGGCTCCTCTGTGAGTTACTGGACACCTTGTATATTAATCTCCGTTGACCCTTGCTCCATCGAAAAATTCTTCCTTGAGAAATAACAAACTGCTCTATCGTGCTTTTACACTATGTTCCCGGATACTCGGTATATTCGACGCAAGAAATCTCGCGAGATACTTCGTCTCTTGATAAATTTCAATATGCTAACTTTCTCGCAACAAGTATTATGTTGTGGTTTTATAAAGTGATTAATGACGTTTTCACTACTGCTAATAGCACAACTATATGTTCTCTACGTTGTATCGCTGATTTCGATCGACAAAACGGCACGCGAACACTTTTGAAAAAGACATTTACTCACCTGACTTTGGCCGACTCGGTAGGATGCGGGGTCCACGTCGACTGTGAGTAACATGTCTTCGACGGCGCGGCGCTCGTCAGTCACAGGACTTCCGGGACGAGCGTTCACGTCGCTCGATAGCAATCCAAATCGACGTCTGAATTCACCCAGGGCCATGTGCTTCGGGAATCCAACTTTGTGTAGCCGCACCGCGTCTATTATTTGGCTTCCGCGGATCTATATGGGAGAGTATGTGTAAAAATTCGGTATAAAATCTCTATTAAAAGTCTATTAAAGACAAAAACAGAAAAGAGTCGAATATCAAGGAGATCAACGATAAAACTTTGTGAAAAATTCCATGAGTGCATTTTAAAAATACCGTCAGTGGTATAGAATTGACGTTTCATTCTAGTTTTTACATATTCGAGGAGTCGAAATTTTACCTGCGATCGCAGAAGAGGGACGTTAATGACGCTATCCTCACTTTGATTCGATTTCACGGAGAGGAGGCTCTTATTGTCAGTACAACCGGCATTGTGTTGCGGCAGAAGGCAGTGGACAAACTTCACCCGAGTTCTTCGTAGTGTTTCTATGAGGCCATCCTGAAAACGATTAACATTCGTGCTTTATTCCACTCGATATCGAGATTATATGCGTCGAGATAAACGAAGAATCGCGGTATTGTCCATACTCGACAGAGATCGAGAAGAAGGAAACACAACAGCAGAAAGTGACACCAAAACACCATTACGCATATTTCACTGTACATTTTCAGCGTGGCGATACGTATCTCGCATCTTGTGGGGCGGAGGTCGGTCCGCCTCGAGCTAACTGTACGCTCGTATGACCAATGAGCAGTTCAACACTTATGAAATTCGCGATAATAGTTCGATCTTTGACACCGATGACCAGTGACGTGTACCGACAAAAATAGACCGTGGATGCTGCGACCGGATGTCCGTAGATACTACGATATTCGCGACGGTTCAAACAGGAAAAAATTGAGCTGACGCGTCGATAAGAAGAATTCGAGATGTTGAAAGAGCTGAGAGGCTGTATGGAGTAAAAATGAAGTAAGCGCGAACAAGATCGATACTCACAACAGTGAATTTCACTTGCAAGCAGATGTTCTTCCTCTTTACGGCCGTGAATGTCCTTCGTATGCTCGAGGCTCGTCTCAACGACTGCGAACCTTCGAGTCCTGGCATAGAACTGCATAGAGCACCAGAAACGCCAGCACCTCGAGCACTTACGAACAACATACTCACATATTCTCTGAAAGAGCGTTGTAATGGAAAAGATATTGAAGCAACTAATTTTATGATCAGTGTATCGCACAGTTCGCAAAAATGTATGTTACCTCGTGCTTTCTTGTAATATCGTGATGGCACTTTTGGCGACAGGATTCTCGCGCGTGGCTTTCAACCAACCAGTCGCGGTGTAAAGCACAGGATTCGTGCCCAATAAATGTTGCAAAACGAACTGATTATTACCTGGCGCCTTTCGCAGAAGCATTTGATGGTCTACAACACAGACATATCGCGTCTTTGTTTCGGTATATTTCCATTAATGGAGTTCACGATTAACCCATTGGGCGTACATCTAGCGAAAGATATCAAGGACATATAAGTTTGCATCAACAATTTTTGTCGACTTATAACTTGGCTCTGAATTAATCAATTTAAATTTTGTACTTTTATATTATAGGAAAAGAAGACCACAAATTTGATGATAATGATACAAGAGCCGATAAGAAAGTAATAAAAAAATTGCTTCACATTTGACTTCGTTTCGAAAAAAATACCTTTTTTTTTTTTTGAAGAAATTGATAGTGCAAATTTGCAACATAATGCGCTCGAAAAGTTAATAAATTGTCTCGTTATTAAAAAATTAATTTCTTACCTCGATCTCCGTAATGAGAGAATAAACGATCCAAGAAAGTTTCGTCACTACCTCCAGGACACACAGTTTCTTCGTCTAAGAGCCAGAGTAATCCTTTCCGTTCCATTTGTCTACCACCGCTAAGATCGCTTTGACTAGTTCGTAACATTGTCGCGCTTTGCGAGCTTCCACGATCCAGAAGAGAAACTAAACCCTGAGGCGACCCAATACCATCTTCGTCGTAATCATCCTCGTAATCCACATCGATGCCTTCTTGGACATATCTGATAAATTTTTACGAGTTGAATATCCATGGTTACTTTACGCAGTAACGTAAATTATACAAATTTATCGTACATATTACATTTTTAAAGAATTTAAA
The DNA here is from genome assembly GCF_010583005.1 of Odontomachus brunneus. Lineage (NCBI taxonomy): Eukaryota > Metazoa > Arthropoda > Insecta > Hymenoptera > Formicidae > Odontomachus > Odontomachus brunneus. The sequence continues at coordinate 1,035,076 of NW_022639530.1, read as the reverse complement.
AAAATTTTTTATCAATCTAAATGATTTAAGCAATGATACTTATGATACGTAGAGCAACAAATCAGAAAATTTTAAATTATTAATATTTATATTTCATACCTATCTTTTGGGGCTACTAAGGTAGTGTGGTGAAACAGTAACTGCAGGCGTTCCTGCAGATAATTGTGACAAAGATCTTCGAAGGATGCACCTGTTTGCCGACCGCACGAGGCAGGGTTTTGAAAACCTGGTGAATCACACAGCAGCAGTGATGAGACTGTATGTACAGCGGATGATATGGATCTAAAAAGTAATAAGTGCATTACTGTACAATGAGACACTTTGACAGTATAAGTATGAACTGAAAGGAGCTAACAGTTTTACCAAATTTATTCATTATCTCATATCGTTAACTACTCATTAGTTCTAAGAGTAAATATCGCAAGAAAATTTATCTATTTTTTATTACTTTCCCATGTTACTCGAGTCATTCGAGAAATAAACAGCAATTAGGACTGAAGTGGTGAATCGATTTTTGAGAAATAAAAATATACGAGAAACCGTTGACAACGAGCGTGATTAATCTGCCGATTTATTTACTTGTTGATAAGAGCCGCGACGCAATGGAAGACTTCTGAGTAGAGTCCAACCAGAAGACCCTCCAGGGCATCGAGACCCGTGACGTCCTTGCCCTGCTCGGTCGGGCTGGGCGTTCGCAAAGCTGGTCTCGGAGTGCTCGGTGTTCCAGCACCGCCTCCGTTAGTGGAGAACACCACTCTGCTCAGCTCCTCAACGCTGGTACCCAGCAAGTTAGCGGCTTTCTCTGCGCACTCCACCCTCGCGAACTGCCATCTGCTCTGAGAGCTGGTGCCGGCTTTTACGGCGCCGGCACAACTCAAGTGATAAATACCGGCCAACACTAGCCAAATGACTTTCTCGTCGGCCTCGGAGACACCGAGTATCCTAAACGCCGCGACGATCCGATTGAATTCTACCATGGCCCGTTGCTTATCCTCGTGCTTCTGCAAGGGAGTCACGAAGGGATTGTTTTCAGCGACTAGATTCGTGAGATGTAACTCTTTCCGCAGAGCACCCTCCGCGCCAGCCAACAGACGGTAAACGGCGTGAAAGGTCGGGTCCGCATTCGCTCGTCGTCCTATTCGCGACTTCTCCAGGAGCAGTACCTTGAGAAAAGAGGAAGAACGACATTATCATTCGTTGTGTAAATTACAAAACACGAGTAGATGGATAAAAATATATTCTTTCTTCTCTCACTTGCAAAGAGGCCGATGCAATTTGACCTGACTGATCAAAGTCGAGGCTGAAGAGCTGAGTGAAACGCGTCGCATTCGAATTCATATGCGTTCTGCTGTTTCCAAAGGCCTCGAGGACAGTAAAGAGCGCGTTTAGCTTTTCGATAGTCAGAATCTGCAAGAAGGAATGTTACATTCAAGCAATCTATACGGAAAAATATATAGGGTGATCGGAAACAATCGCATTTGATTAATATTATCGTATTTTTGAGCGAATTCTAAGACTATATTTCCTCTTGCAAAATGTTATCCGAGGCTTAGTTGCTGAGCTATAAAGATAAATAGTTAGTCTCTCACGGGCCAGATACGGAAAGTAGATAAGGTCAGCATAAATCACCGTCAGATATTGGGCAATACACATGTGACAATGTTCATACATCTTAGCTTGAAAACTTTCAACGACAATATGATTGTGCACAATAGTAAATAAATTATTGCAACTTAGTTGAATATGATTATAACGTGTAAGGAGGAATAGTCGATTGCGTTCGCGCACGCGAACTTGTTCTAAGTGCAATATAAACTTTATATGTACAAAAAATTTTAAAAATAAGCACAAAAAGAACAAAGCATTAATCGTATAAAGCATAACGATAAGTTCGTATTGCGAACGCAATCGATATTTTCCGTATCTGGCCTGTGAGAGGCTAACTATTTATCTTTATAGTTCAGCAACTAAGTCTCGGATAATATTTTGTAAGAAAAATAGTCGTAAAATTCGCTTAAAAATACGATAATATTAACCGAATGCGATTGTTTCCAATTACCCTGTGTATAAATATATCGAAGCGTCATAGTATGTTTCGGCCCACCTTGTTGACGGTGCCAGCAGCTAACACGAGATAATGAAGAGCGTGTTTGAAGTTCGTAGTTTTTCCAGCTCCGCTACGCCCGAGGAAAACCAGGGAATGATCCCTGCGTGTCGCCAACATTCCTCTGTAAGCTGACTGCGCTATGGCATAAATATGCGGCGGCATATCTTCGCTCTTGCAGCCACGGAACATGTGCGCGACCTAAAAGAAAGAGTAAAATAATCTCAATTTCAGCACACACAAACACACACACACACACACACACATATATATGTATATAATTTTTTATATATTTATATATATATAATATTATATATATAATATTATATATATAAATATTTATATATATATATATTTATATATATATATATTTATATAAATATATTTATATATATATATATATATATCTATATATATATATATATATATATATATATATATATAT
>NW_022639530.1:1013966-1031703 GCF_010583005.1 Odontomachus brunneus | reverse complement strand
TATATATATATATATATATATATATATATATATATATATATATTATATATATATATATATAATATATATATTTTTTATATTTTTATATATAATTTATATATATTTAATAGTATTAAATATAAGTGTATAAGGCACTTAAAAAAATGTTAACATTTACATGGAGAATTTGTTCAATCAGAAAAAAAAATCTCTCTCTCTCTCTCTCACTCTCTCTCTCAATCCTATTTATTTAAAAAAGTTATTTCCATATAAGTATTACTATTTTTTTAAACACCTTGTGTACACATATGTATAAATGTAACAATTTATTATATCATTAACTACAATTAGCAACATTACAGAAAACATAAGTGTGGGTAAAGTAAGTGGGTAAAGTAAAAAATTATTTCAAACAGTGCTCTGCATAGTGATGTCGAAACTTCTCAATTTACTATAAAATAAATTCTCTTATATCGAGAGTAAAACACACTATATACATAAAATTCAAGTAAACTCTCAAGAACCGGCTTGCCTTTTCCGAATAAATTGCCAATGGTGCAACCGGATTGATAACGATCATGCTATCTCCCGCGTACGTGTGTATTAAGTTACTGGCGTAACGTTGCCGCAACGTATGGAGAACGGACGATTCATTGAGGAATCGTAACTGGGAGAGTTCCTCAGCCTTGTCGAATTGGGGTGGGTTGGCCTGAAGACATAAAGACAATTGAGGTGCAGTCGAATTAATCATGTAATTAATTACTTTGGGCTCGGCTCCACTAACGTCCTTAAGTTAAATTTTAACCTGAATTTAAGCAAAAAATAATACAGGATCAAGAGGAACCAAACACAAAGTATTAGTGTGTAAGAAAGAAAATGATTTTTACTAGGTAAAAAATCAATTAAAACAAACGTTTCAATCCTACGTTTAGATTTTCCTCACTATTATCAATGGAATATTGTTTAATAAATAAACGCAAACATCACAATTAGTATAACGCTTGGATCAATTTAATCATCCTTCAGAATCCCATCAAACGCAATAAAAGATTGTTACCACTCAAATTGCATTACACAGAGGCACTCCCCAATGCCCGAATAGTTGGCAATCTGAGTTTAAGCCTTTGCTTAAAGACAGGTTAATCTTAATCGACGTTGGTAACCGAGAACATTATCGGATGGGAAACATGATTAACATGATTAACATGCGACTATTCAAGTTATTAATCATTAATTATGACGAGTAACTATAATACCTTCTCGACATCTTCTTCGTCCACGAGCAATTCCTCCCCAGATGTAGTCAATCGGATCCTTAACTTTCCGGTGTCGGGATCGGCGGAACCGCACCTCGTGGCGGGAGTGAAGCCTCCGCGGTGCAATAACCAGATCTTCTCGGAAGTCAACCATGCTTGCTCTTGCGCCAGATGTTCCTCTGATCGCGCCTATGTAATACCACATATAAACGGATAATCGGTACATGCGGACGAATTGACTAATGCGTTTTAATGAAAGCGTAAGAGATGATGGAAGAATGCCTCTCATTGACTTAGGATTCGACCTTGCTCCGACAAGGATGGAATGACTAATTTTCAAATCAAATCGTACATCTCAATTAAAACAAAAAGATAACTAGTTCATCCGAGTTGACATTTTAGCCCAACTTTCGACTTGAACTTTTTAACATCTGTCTATCTATATATTTTGAAAGACCGTATGTTTAATACATATAGAAAATGAAGTTCTACTTGACGTCTCTAAATAGTAGAAAACGCATAAAATACCACTTATAGATTTCAAGGAGGTCCTTTTGGCAAAGTTGGCAGGTTAAATAGAATAAAAAAAGATTATGTATTGCAAAATATCAAAGTAAGTGGAGTTAAATGGAGTGCAGCTTGAAGGTAGAAGTAAAATTTCGATTCGAAAAATTATTACGGAATATAATAAATTCAGATATTTGAATGTCAAGAACAACTCGAGTCGATATTTTAGCTATACTTTTGATTTGAACTTTCTAACATCTGTACATTCTGAAGAGTGAATATATGTTTAATACATATGAAAACTGAAGTCCTACGTAGTGCCTCTAAATGGCAGAAAACGCACAAAATGTCACTTGCAGGTTCAAAAGAGGATCTTAGCCAAGCTAGTAGATTAAGATAGAATCACAAGAGGTTGATAAAGACCTCAGAGTATCAAAGATGTTAAATGGAATATTGAAATCGAAAGTAAGAATTTCGATTCAGATGAGACAATTAATTTTGTCAAAAGAAAAGGGAATAAGATGCGCAACGAGGCGCATTAATCGAATTATTCGCGGCGTGCATTCGTAATCATATAAGCTCAATTGAATCCACTATGGAGTCCGAAGTGTTCTGTCATCGAAGATCCCTATAACTTCGATTCTCCACTCGCATATTCCGTATGAAAAACGACACCGTGGCGCCTACTACACGATCTAGCGAGATACGGCGCGTATCTACGTGATATAAAATTGAATCGGCAATGTCCTCGAGCATCACTGCTGATGGCAGTCAGTCGATGGATCGTTATGAAACATTTTATATTACGTGGCTGCGACGCGTTACGACTCCAGACGAACATTCGCGTATCATTAAGCGGCTACTCATTAACATCTAAATGGTATTCATTTGATCTTTTCTATTTTTACCTTCCCTCATTCGTATCCTTCTGTCCCTCTTAAGGATGGTAGGATTATTATCTCAGTGGAATAAGAAATGAGCATTTTATCGATATGTTACTGGTATCGTAAAACCTGTATGTCGGGATAGGATATAAATGACAATATCAATGATCTCGTCACTGAAATCGTGGTGAGTCGTATTATTAATTATTTATAATTATGAGAGATATCGATCACGACCACATGATCGTTTGAAGTTCGCAGCTCGTAGTACACGGTTTATCGGCGTGTTATTAAATCTGCACGAACGAAAGCGCGCTAAATGTATTCCGCACTCGTTCCTCTTAAACCAGTGAATCACCGTGCAGCTGCGAGTTCTCGCGTATCGATTTCCGCATCGAGCAACTGCGGCACGGTGACTCGTGCGGTCCCACCGAGTAAGGACGACAGACAGTGAGTTTCCTGGTAATAAATTACCATGTATCAGGACTTAGGGCTCATTGGTAGCGTACAACGCGCCATTGTTTCGCGAGTAAGCGCGCCAAACGCCGCTCTCTCGATGGCCTAAACGAGAGGATTGTTCGATTATTACGAGTTTGCCCTTTAAACGAGTTTCATGCGCTCTCACGCGACGACAATTTGCCTGAAATTTCCTGGATTCTCTACAGGTACACATTACCTTCGAGATCTGTACGGTGAGCGTCGCGAAATTACACAGAACATCTTTATCTGCTTTGCCTAGAGATTGATATAGCTCAGTACAAGCAAATATATTTTTTATTTACTCGAAAAAATATAAACTCGTCCTTGGCGGAATCTTCCGAATCCTGAAGAGGATTTTATTTTTTTGTATTGTTTCAAGAGGATTCTTCTAAAAGGGATATATTCTAAGCACAATACTCTTAAAGCCTCAAATCTAGCAATACTCTTAACTTTTTAAAGCCCAATTATCGATCTTACTTGTGAATAAAATTTTTTTTATTACAAAATAATTGACGCTCCTAATGTGTAAAAAGAGTTTTGTGCTCAAAACAAAATTGACTGTCAAGGAGTACGATTTATATATATATATATATATATATATATATATATCGATGTCATCCTAAAGTATAATATTAGTGTTTTATATTGTTATGTTTATAAAATATATTTTTAAAATTAAATCTTATAACACATAATTATGAAAAAAAAATATATATATATATTTTTTTTCATAATTATGTGTTATAAATTTAATTTAAAAAATATATTTTATAAACATAACAATATAAAACACTAATCTTATACTTTAGGATGACATTGATAACTTGAAATTGAAAAAATAAAATTTGTTTACTTTTTCTCATGAGAAAGGTTTATACAATTTCGAGCGTCGACGATTCTGTTCTATTTATAATCGCGATATTTGTTTCTTCAGCAGGAAAGTTACTGTTTCATGAATTAAGACGAATAATATAGCTTTATCCAGGATAGATTGATAATATTATGTCGACGATCATTACATTGGCAATATAAAAAATTTTAGAAAAACTTAAAAAGCACATAATTATGTACACTTGGTCTTAAATGATTATAGTTGAAGAATTTCATTTTTTTTTTCTATAGTACAAGCCTTGTGTATGTATATGTATCGCGTCTCATATCTTGTCATATATAAGAGGGTATTCTGCTTCAAGTAAACACATTCCTCTTGATACGAAAGGAAAAAGAAGTTTGATTAATATCCAGTAGATTTCCTAATAGTCCAGTTCATTAGAAGAGAGATACTCTTTCAGTAAGTATTCTCTTTGAATGTGAAATTACAGGAAATAATATCTTCCAACTATAGTTCCTCTTTTGGATGTCGCTTTAGACGATCGCGTTTGTTATTTCCGACTCGACAATTATTTCCCATTGCAACGGAAATGATGTCTCGCGAGTGACTGGTCGACTCCGGCAGCAGCCTGAACACGAGATTTCCGACCAACTCTGAATCCTTTGCGAAACGTACCTCATCGGTCTGCGGCGGCACTCTATTTTCCAGAAGGACCTCGAGGTGCTTCATGCACTCTCCCTCGTCCTTCACACGGCCACTTTCCTCGCCACCTTTCACACTCTCCATTACACCCGACTCGTTCGTCTTTCCCTCGCCTCGTATTTTCCGCCTTATCTTCCTAGCCAGAGCCAGCTCGACCAATACTTCCCACTCGATGATATCCTGAATCGGTTTCGAACATCTCTGATGACACGTGCGACTCCTCTTCGACATCTTCTTCGTGTTACCGGCCCAACCATTCTTGAAGCCGTTGAACATACGTAGTCCATTGTCTGGATTCGGTATTCTCTGCTCTATCTCCGCCGTGATTCGGTGCCACTTCCGTTCCTTCGGTGTCCTGATGACGTTGCTGTCATCCCAACCCGCTTCCATCCGTTTGATCCTGTCGTCGATGCAACCCACACGCAGAGTGTCCGCCCAACTCTCCTTCTTGCTGCCTCGCAGCAAAGGCGAGCAGTAATTACCTCCATGAGATCTTTTGATTTTCTCTTTGGCATCGCTTCTCATTCGATCCGCGAAGCTGCGACTCGAGCTGATAGACAGTGATCGATTCTCCGCGGTAACCGGGCAACCATTCTGCCCGATCTCGGACGAATGCATGCTGTCGCTGTCGCTGCATTCCCACGAGCTCGTGCTATTTCTGCTGTGCTTCCTGTCGAGTCTGCCGGGAACGGCGTTGCTTGAGACACAGGACTCCTGCTGCTTCGCGAGATCCCGCACTGGCGATCTCGAGGACTTTCGCGAGGACAAGGAGCACGCGATTCGACAATTATTTTGCTTAGCTATCCCGCTGCCATGTGCTTTGCCTCTGCACGACCTGTGAAGGAGACGATGCGCACTAAGCGACACCTTGTCGACCTCGTCCTTGCTCCGCGGCATCTTCAACGTCTTTGGATCCTTCGGAGAAACTTCCGAATTTCACGTTACTGCTGTTCCCACACAAGTGTCACTGAGATCCAGTGAACTCCTCTCTTTTGATTAACTGCTAGTTAATTTGCTCGAGCAGAATTCCTCAAGTCTACATTCGCGTAACTTTTGCAAATCTTCGTTCTCCTGTCGCTCGAATCTTCCTAAGGTTAAAAGCGGTCGGCAGGTAGAAGCGAAGAGCTACTCTTTGGATACGCATTTATCATTCCCCGTGGAGGAACACCGATCACTTGGTTCACACACGCGATTTTCAGGTCGAATCCGTCGAGGAAACGATTATCCAGCGACACTTTGTCGATCATTACTTTCAAACTCGATCGTGCCAATCCGTCGAGCGCACTCCCAATCGATTAAGACACGAACGTCATCGCGCTGCCAATTAATTTGTCGCCGGTGTGTTCCTCGTAATTTTCACGAAGCGTTTCAGCGTGCGGCTCGCATCCGCGAGAACCGAGACGCGACTTCCTCCGTGAGTTCCTCTCATGGCCCGGGACGGCGGTCACGAGGGCAGGACTCGATCACGAGGAGCATCACGCGTCTCCCGAGTCTCGACTGAAGCAACGCTTGTGCTCCGAGACAGAGACAGGTCGCCGAGGAGAACGAGAGAGGCGTGTGCCCACGAGCCGCCCAGAGTTCTTTCTCCATCATGAAACGTAATTCTCCCGCTCGCTCCGCATGTCTCCGTCCTCGTCGCTCGCTTCATCGCGCAGGTGTCCCCTCTCTGTCCCGATCGGTAGGCTATGCGTATATACGTTCGTTCGTTCATTCGTTCGGTTACACGGCTCGCGACATCCTCATTCTCTTCCTCTGCGATTTGTACGGACAGCAAACACTCAGTCAGTAGGCCGATTCGTTTCCGTGGCGATCGCGAGCAAATTCTCGTGGTTAGGTGTGGTTTTTGCGAAGATTCGTCCAATCGTATGACCCCGGTAATAAACCAGATTTGGACATGCTAACTGGACGTTTGTCGTGACGTAACTCTCTTTTAACGCTATTTTCGAGACGTTCCAAGAGAGAATAAGAGAGGTCTATAATCCGCGCCGTTTCCGCCTTAAACGCGAAGTCTTACCTGAAGCTAGGATTCTGCGTGTGCGGGTGTATATACCGGCTGAATGATATACCGTTCGATGTTCTTTTGAATACTAATTTTATAACACTCACTTCTTCCACATACACACACACACATGTACATGCGCGCGCAGCTTATGTAAGCCAAAGGTGTACTACGATTTCGATGCATCTGAAGTCAAATAGTCTACGAGCTTGCTTTTAGAGGCCGTAGTACTCCACCTATGGAAGGCTACGCGAATACTATGTGAGTGGCTAAGAGCCGTTTCCGAGAAATACTTGACTCAATCATTTGCTTCAAGCTATCATTTATCGCGTTGCTCCCGCGCTCTCGAAAGCTTCGCGCGAGAAATGAAGGAAACTGAAATGGGCGACACAGAAATGTTTATAAATAGACCTTCGCAGAAGGAATATGGCAAAGTTGGAAAAAGAATGAGTTAGTCGAGTTGACTATCAGTTTAGTCTCATTTTTTTCTTTTTTAGAGGAGGTTCTGGAGACTCTGACTTTTTTAGAGGAGGTTCTGGTTTAGATAGCCAAAAAATAGAAGATTTCTATGAATCTTTTTTAAAAAAAAATAGATAAAAATAGCAATACCAGATTTTGACAATACTATTAAGTATTGCTTTAAGTATAAAAGAATTGTAAAAGAATTAAGTATAAAAGAATTATAAAAGAATTGAAATTTCATTTAAGCTATTTGTGCTGAACGCGTATGTTGCTGGACGTCTTTAATTGATGGACAACATTATAACTCGTGTTATAACATTCTGAGACAGATGGGACCTGAAAATCTAACAACTGTATTAAATTTGCTAGAGGATAAACTTTTGTTATATGCATAAACTCGACTTTTAGTAAAATGACGCTACTTCGAAGTTACAAGTAATTTTTCTCTTCTCTTCCTTTTTTATTTAGTGTCCTAAGAAAAATTTTGGAAATTTTCCAGTGGATTTGAGTTTATCTTTCAGCAAATTTATTACAGCTTTCAAATTTTCTGATCTCATTTATTTCTGATTATTACACAAATTGCAATGTTGTCTATCAGTTACAGACATTTGGCAACACCACGCTCAGTATAGAAAAACGGAATTTAAACTTAAAAAAAACTTTTTTATATTTAAAACAATAATAAACAATATAATCGATACCTTATATTGATATATTTATTTATTTCTTTGAAAAAAATTCGTAGAAATCTCCTATTTTTCGGTTTTATCTAAACTAGAAGCTCCCTTTAAATATCCAAGTGTCATACACTCGAAGCTACTGAATGCAATAACTTCATATTGTACGCGATTGCGAAAACACTACAAGAAAATCGATCTCCTAAACTTGACGAAAACATTCGCAGACTGGTCACGTGCGATACGTTCGGACGACGGTAGTGCGTGCACCGCACGTGCTGAGAGAAGCGCATTCGTGAAGATTCGAGGGAGCGTGCTGCTATTTTAAGAAACTCGTAACACGCGAGATTGCGTCTAACCAAAGCAAGTTCCCCGACGGACATTGCCACAAACATGCGTCTGTACCGGTACGTAATATAACGGCGAGGAGAGCCGGTGTTTAGCTGCTTGCGCTTCGAATATTTCCGCCGCGGCGTGTGTCGGCCAGAATGCGAGAAATCATTCGGACGCGCTCGATCATTCGTTTTCGCGTATTAATGATATGCGATTCTGATCGCATTGGTATGATGAGGCGCTGGCCGTGGTAGCCGTAATTGATAAGATAATTCTGCTGTCGTTTTTCTCGCTCTTAATGGCTGAATTATCCTTGCGAAGTCTCTCGCAAGTCGAGTCAGCTATCTTGAAAGTGGAGGCGATACACTGTTCAAGGATGCGAGGCGTTCGACCGGATAATCAAAGCGATTAGTTTTCAAAACGAGAAGAGGTGCTCTGGGTTTCGAATTATGCTGAACTGGCGATGCGCACCGTTGTCATTGTTCGACAATGAATGTTGTGTATTCAATGCAGAGACGAGAAACAAATCGATCGTAACGTAGGTGGATTGCTACACGACAATTTCTCCGTGACGTTTTGTCCGCGTGAGGCGTGGGACGGCTCGGGTAACGAATTAGAAGCGGATAAATGAATTTACATATAGCACGATCTGAGGTCGGCTCCTAAAAGGAAGAGCGATATGTAAAAGCGCAATGATTCGGGTCGGCTCTGTCAATCTCTTCTTAATCCTTCGTAATCGCCGTGGAATGATTCATGACATAGTTACCAAGTGATATGATGACAGTGATAAAAGATTTAAAATTAACAACTCATATTTCGTATTTATATGTATATATAGTAGGTTTAGGCACAATAAATTTGGAAGTTCTACTAAACTGTCAAAATCGAGAGTCATTATCGATAGACTTACGTAATAGTAACATAATTAATATAATTAGGAGCATCAAAAAATAATAATGATACTAATAATAATTTATAATAATAAATTAATAATATGATTACAGCAAACCCATTATACACATATATACACACTCACTCACTCACTTATTCATTCATTCACACCTGCACTTAAACAATAATGGCTCAATTTTGACAGTTTGGTGAGAGAGAGTTCCCAACTTCATTGTGTTTAAACCGTTATTCACACGCTCGGTTGCAAAACAATATGCATATCTTTTATCGAATGAAATTGCAAAGCTTCAACTTATCAGAATTGAGAAACACTACTGACATGTATATATATACTTACGTAATAGTAACATAATTAATATAATTAGGAGTATCAAATAATAATAATGATACTAATAATAATTTATAATAATAAATTAATAATATGATTACAGCAAACCCATTATACACATATATACACACTCACTCACTCACTTATTCATTCATTCACACCTGCACTTAAACAATAATGGCTCAATTTTGACAGTTTGGTGAGAGAGAGTTCCCAACTTCATTGTGTTTAAACCGTTATTCACACGCTCGGTTGCAAAACAATATGCACATCTTTTATCGAATGAAATTGCAAAGCTTCAACTTATTAGAATTGAGAAACACTACTGACATGTATATATATACTTACGTAATAATAACATAATTAATATAATTAGGAGCGTCAAAAAATAATAATGATACTAATAATAATTTATAATAATAAATTAATAATATGATTACAGCAAACCCATTATACACATATATACACACTCACTCACTCACTTATTCATTCATTCACACCTGCACTTAAACAATAATGGCTCAATTTTGACAGTTTGGTGAGAGAGAGTTCCCAACTTCATTGTGTTTAAACCGTTATTCACACGCTCGGTTGCAAAACAATATGCACATCTTTTATCGAATGAAATTGCAAAGCTTCAACTTATTAGAATTGAGAAACACTACTGACATGTATATATATACGCAGTAATTGGTTATATAAATATATAATTACATCTCAAAATACAACATTCTCTTAAATTAAAATTCTTTCTTGCAATTTCACACATATTATATTCGGGGAAATTAGGTCTAAATGATCTCAGAAGTATGTCATTTATGTGCTTTTTTAGCATTTATCTTGAGAGGAGCAGCGAATACAAAATCCCAAAACGGTTCTTTTAGAATATAGATATTTTTTCTCTGATTAAAATCAGAACAATATTACAGTTAAAAAAATGAAACATATTGATTTAAATGGTAATAAAGTAATTTTTTTAGCTTTTCGAAATTTTGTATTAATATTCTCTATGAATGAATAAAGTTAAGCGACGTATTATTAGCTAAAATGAAGTTTCTTGAAAATATATGATATACTGTTTTAGATAACAAAAGTAATTTTCATTCATGAAATAAATCGAGCATATGGACAGTCGAGGTAAAGTTGGTAAATTAAGGATCAGCAGGAAACCTCGGTACTATTAATCAGGATATATATTTAATTTAATAATCTCTTCTTACTTTGCGTTATTGGCCAACTGAATTCGGTATGAGGGCAAAATGGCAACATTGTTACATGTTTGTATTTTGGTTGTTGCAAAACAAGGTTACCTTTATCATGTCCGTATAGTTAGTTACAATAATCAATTGTCTGAAAAACAATAACTTAAAAATTCTGAAATATAGGACATTTAGCCCCAATCTTCCCAACAGCCACTTCGACTTCTGCTATAACTAATTATTGCGCATACACGTTGACAGTTGCTTCAATTCTGATAACTTGAAGTGTTGCAACACCGTTCGAGAGAAATGTACAAATCGTTCAGCAACTCAGTGTACATATGTTTATAATTAGAACTAAGATTATCAATACAATGACAAAAGTACAGCTTGCGATGAGACATCGCGTAAGGTGACATAATTACGACGTCATTACGGTTATTAATTAGAGACTTCTCAAACCAATTAACTATACTTTTTATGAATACTGTTTTTAATTTTAGTGCCAGAGCGCACAATTAGCCCTAAACTTTGCAAAATTAAGAAGCTTGCAGTACGTGCAGCTGGAGTTGATTAGTTTAACGTCCGAGTTTAATTATCGGTCGTCAATAATCGGAATCGATTTTCTTTGCGTAGCTGTGGTACATGCCAGCCTCGGCGGTCGCCGATGCGTACGATTCGCTACAAAAGTTTTCTATTAAGTAGCTGCCGATCGAGCGGCGTTTCTCACGGTATACACGCTGACCAGACTTCACGGCTACATTGTTCCGCGGAGTCACTCGTGCTATGCGCTTTTTTACGCCGTGCCAGAGAACGGAACGACGACATAGGTATAAGTACATAGGTATAGGTACGGGGAGAAGGTGGAACAGTGCTGGAATTAAAGTGTAGGTTGAAACGGCCGGATCCCTAGCGCAGAGTGGCTATTACACATGCGACAAATGAAAGGCGAAGTAACTCTCGGCGCGTCGAAATTCGTCCGCCCCGAACCAATTGGATTCCGCTAATTACCCTTCGACGTAACGATTATTGCGTTATCGCCCGTGTCATCGCTGCGAGATAGGATAATAATGGGCGATTTGAGCTTTAATGAATCTCCCATTTCGTAGTAGAAGCGAAGCGTCAGAAACGGATAAAAACGGGTCGGAGTACACGGAGAAAATATTGTAGCAAAAATTGCGCTAGAATTATATTTCTTTTTATAATGATTTTTGTGAAACTCTTTTATATGTGACCTCTTCTTATCCTGCGCTACAGACCAACTGGGCCAGGCAAGATAGCGATGTTGCTGCATGTTTGTATTTTGCTGCATATTTGTATAGTACAAAATACTGAAATATTAGTATTATACTGAAATTGTAGTACACATTACTGTAGAAATAGTAAATTTGATAATTTACCGAGTATGCGATGTTAAAAATATTTAAGTAATTAAAATGATTTTATAGGGAACTCAAATGCGCACAGTCTTGCCTGGCCCAGTTGGTCAGTAGCGCAGGATAAGAAGAAGTCACATATAAAAGAGTTTCACAAAAATCATTATAAAAAGAAATATAATTCTAACGCAATTTTTGCTACTTGCAATATTTTCTCCGTGTACTTCGACCCGTTTCTATCCGTTTCTGACGCTTCGCTTCTACTACGAAATCACAACACTTTTAAATAAATATATAATAATTTCGGTCACAATTTTGTGTGTGGTCGGACTTTATAACAAATTTTGTTGTAACTTTTGTAATTTTTACCAAGGTTGGACTGTAGATCTCAAAATTATATCTACGCGGATTATTTACGTGTTGTCTACGTAGATGTACATATACACGGTCTTTTTTCATGTAGACAATATAAATTACGTACAATATTGTACATTGTATTAAAATCTATATAAAAGTATAATTAAAATTAAGAGACAATTATAGCATTTGTTTTGGGTATTAATTAGGAATGTAAAGTATGTTTAGATTTGCATGAAATTTTCATCTCATGTTTTATGCGACAAGTTGGCAAGTCTTATTCTGAAGGTAAGAATGTCACTAGATAATTCAGTAATAACTTGTTTAGGAAACAACATTCGTGAATTTATGTCAGGATTATGAAGGTGAAATAGAAATAGAAATTTTCTTAATTAATTCTTAAGCAAGCTGTACGTTCTTCAAACAAACAGTCACAGATTACTCATTGCCTACATAGACGACATCTCATACGTATTAATATGACGTTTATATAGTTTGCATTGTTCACACGTAGAAGTGAAGTATCGCGATTTAAAATAAAATGCCTGGACATGTATCTAATCCTGGTCATTCTTTTTGTTTTGGTCTTTAGATACAAATATTTAAACTTTCAACATAAAATATATATACAAGTATTGAGTATGTAAATATGTTTTTTATATTAAAAGTTTAAATATATTTGTATTTTTAAAAACTAAAATAAAATAAGAGTGTCCAGAATTAGGTTGTCCGGGAATTGGTATCTTTACCTTACATATAAACGCCCAACCCTGATTTTTACTACAATACTTTCCCTCGTGTAGGTGTAGCGTTCATGGAAACTGGCGCGTTTTCGGTCGCGCTCGTCGACGGAGAAACTATCGAGAGCACTTAGTAAAATTCACGATGGAAGGTCGTTCGAGGTCGCTCCAAGTTATTGGAAGGAGGAGAAAGAAAGAAATGGAGAACGCAAGTCGTTTACTCGCTCACGCTGCGCGAATTGCTAAACCGACCTTGCGCGTTGTAACGATCGGCGTAGGCGTGGTTGCGACCACAGAGTGGAGTCGTAGGTGGTAGATTTGAGAAGGATATAGTCAATCGAGTGAAGGATACGAAATTTCTAAAGTTCGTGACGAACTTAGGGCTGGAAAGACTGCAGATTGTAGGTGTGACTGATCGTTGAACGTCAAAAGTTTTGGGGTGCGAAATGGCGTCGCTCAGGCGATCAGTTAACCAGATCGGATTCGGAAAAGGACCGCGATGAGGTCCTTCGACGAGGCGCTCGAATTCGAGTGAAAATCGAATGTCGTGCGCAAGGGGATAATTTGATGTCGATGATTCATGACGTTGACGGACAGACCGGATTGACTGGTGCGGCAGACGCGAGTTGTAAATCCATAATACACAGAGCACACGCGTACTCTGCACAACGGCGAATAACACGCTTACATGCCGCGTGCCTAAGCCTCTTGATCCGATTGGAAACAAGTACGAGGCGACTCGCGTCGAATCCGTACATACCCGTTGCATCTAAACATCTATTCACGATATGATTGCTCCGATTTCTAAAAGCGTGAGCGACATGATTTACCGGTTTCCAGAACCTTTGATAAGAGGTCTCGCACCGTCGATCGAGCGCGCACGAACTTATCCCCTCGCATATAATTCTCTATTCCAAGTAATTATATTGGAAGATACAAATTACCCGTCGAGAATCGCACGGAAAACATATTTCTTTTCGTAGTGTGTGCTACAAATGAAACACTGTGTAGAGGGTAAACCGGCACAATTATTGGCATTCTCTTTATCCCATTACATAGCCTATTTCTACTAATGGCGTTAAAACTTTAACCCAAGTTTTTGTCTGAACTTATCTTAATTTAAGTCTTGTCGAAATAAAGTTTAAACTCAGATTAAGGTTTAATCGACGTTTGTCATTACATATCATACATTACATATGACACAATGACATTAATCATTGGTATTCTAGAAGACATGGTTTTTCACGTAATTAGCAATTAACCCTTGAAGGGGCTCAGTGTATTTAATTATACCCACACTTTTGGGTTCTCCCCAAATTTTTTTATATTAACAAAGTTATGGTTCCGTCGATATGATACTATCAATCCATCCTAGATAGAGAATGAATTGATAGTGATATATTTTTTTATTAGTGTTTTATGCATTTTTTATTTATGTATTAGTTGATTTTATAAAGAGAAGCACAGATAAAAATAGGTATACAAGTATTTAAATATATGTATATGTATTTTGAATATTACTAAAAATTACAAACTTTATATCGTTGTATTTTTAAAATAAAGTGGCAAATAATTCTGAAATGTATGTACAATGTGTATATATTAATTTTTATTATCATAGTAGTTTTCTATCCTAGATATAGTTTAAAAGATATTAAAAACAAAAATTAAGAATAGTACGCTGACTTCGAAGAATACGTATAAAAGATATCAAATTATAGATATTTAGTTACAATATCTCAGCTTTCAAATGGTCAACTTTTCCTAATTGCATGCGCAATTGGATAATCTTTCACCGTGTACGTGGTTCTGGTTTCCATGAGTTCCCACGAAACTCATTTTATGATATTATTATAACTATTTTAAGCTTCTTGCATGCACTTTATAATTCTAAAAGAGATTTTTGCAAGTAAAACAGATGTTGTTGGTCGTAAGAAAAACCAGATTCTTCAGAATGTCAAAGATTAAGTTCAATGCCAATAACTGCGTGGTTTATCATATAATATATATTAGGTTGTTCCATAAGTTTGTGTGGATTTTTATTTAATTAGTATGTTGATATTAATATAGCGCAAATGTCCAAAATACATCCTAGAGATGTCCCAGAGATATCACACATCCCTGGAACGTTTCTAGGATGTATTTTGAACATTTGTGCTATATGGAGATTAGGAGGATAGTTCCATAGAGTTGGCCATCTTTGTACATGCTTTGATAGTTGACATTTCAGAGTATATTTTGTGGTGTAAATGATAATGTTGTCGTTGTTGCGATTTGAAAATTGAAGGCAGTAATGAATTTTTCCGATGCATTACGTCTTTTTAATTCCGTAAAAATTATTAGAGTTTAGCTAGGATGTTTTGTCTCATCCACACCATATTTATCCGATCTTGTCCTGTTTGATTACCATCTGTTTCGCTTATTATAGAACTCCCTTGACGGTATAAACTTCGGTTCTCTGGAAGATTATTATTCTCTGGAACGTTACTCCGCGGGAAAAGCACACGAATTTTACAAGAAAACAATTATGAAATTACGTGGAAGATGGCAAAAGATTGTCGAACAGAATGCATATATTAATGATTAAAATTATTATTAAAATTACTATTAAAATTATTATTAAATTATTATTAAATTATTATTATTAAAATTATTATTAAAATTATTATTAAAATTATTTAACAAAAAATACAATTTTTTGGAAAAAACTGCATGATATAGATCAATCGAATACATTAGGTAAACTATTCATATATTAATGAATGCACATAGTAATGATTAAAATTATTATTAAAATTACTATTAAAATTATTATTAAATTATTATTAAATTATTATTAAATTATTATTATTAAAATTATTATTAAAATTATTATTAAAATTATTTAACAAAAAATACAATTTTTTGGAAAAAACTGCATGATATAGATCAATCGAATACATTAGGTAAACTATTCATATATTAATGAATGCACATAGTAATGATTAAAATTATTATTAAAATTACTATTAAAATTATTATTAAATTATTATTAAATTATTATTAAATTATTATTATTAAAATTATTATTAAAATTATTATTAAAATTATTTAACAAAAAATACAATTTTTTGGAAAAAATTGCATGATATAGATCAATCGAATATATTAGGTAAACTATTCGCAATTCTCTGGAAAGCATCGCAAGCTGCGCAGGCAACAAAAATCGTCGCGCCGAGGTGTGCTGACATCACGGCAGAGATAGATTTTTCAGCGTGGGGTAAAGGGGACATCGGGAAGTGATCGTTGGAGGCGCGGTGTCAGAAAGGCGCCAGGGATTATAGTCGCGGCGTAATGCACGCGGTATCTCTCTCGTCTGTTGCAATCGAGATGAGCCTCGCTATGAGCCGGTGACTCTGGGAACCGTGTTAACACCGTTCCCGAATCGGCGTGGGCAGATAAAAGGGCGGGGGCACGCAAGTGTATGTTTGTATGTACGCGAAGTCCCAAGCCACCGCGATTACGTGCATAAAATTCAAATTATACCCGCCGCGCGCCGCGCCGCGCCGACGTCGCATTCTCGCGAATGCGGCGACCGACTTCGCCTTTTGCCCACTGATCGCGACTGCATGCAAATTTATTCGCGCACGGCGGAGCCGTTCGTGGTTACACATTTTTGCGAAATAACACGACGTCGATGGAAAGTTTAAGCGATTCGTCGTTTTCTCCGGAGTGTCGCGGCTTAAACGGATTCCGGTGTCCAGTTTGACACCTCTCGAATACTCAATTCGGAAATATCTCCGCGATCAGTCATCGGATTAAAGTCCCGGTGAAGTCCATCTGAAATTAAACGACGATGTTTCTTGTTTTTTTTTTTTTTTGTTATTAACATTTCTTCACCGCCGAGACTCAACGCGCGTGAATATCAGCGGCATGTTCACGTGCCTCATCGACGCGGTATGCCGGCAACAGTTTACAAAGTCATAGACGCGCCCGAGCTAGGGGCCGTTAAACTCCCGGCCGTTAAGCGATTGCTTGCTCTCGCGTGGGCAACCCACTTTTTTATCGAATACCCGATATTTGTGGGCTGATGTCATTCTGAGACTGCACCCATAAGTGCATCGCTCCTAGTGATGATCGTCCGCGTTGGATCGAGCTCCTCATGGGCGATATCGCGTTCGCGTGCGATCCGGACGATTTCGGGATAAATTGCACGAAACGTACTTGTCACATATCAATTTACGGTATGCGCACAGTCTTCGGCGTGCCAAAGAGCAGCTGTCGACACGAGCGACGGCGAACTTAACGGCGACGCCTGTTTCCCCGGACGACAAAGGAAGCTCGCGTTTCTTGCGAGTCGCGAGTGCCGCGTGCTCGCGGCAGAAATATGCATTATTGGCCTACATATTGCGACAGGCAATCGGCGGCAGCGTGACGCAGCGGGGATCCGCCGGCGATCGGCGATGTTATCGCACGTTATGTACCCGGTGCCTTCCTCGCGGGCATAATAATAATGGTGCTACGACGGTAACGCCGTAATTACTTACTACGTAGCGCGTAACATGCAATTCTAATTACGTAATTTGACATTTACGTGCACGTAGCCGATACGAGCCGAGCCGGCCGAGCCGCCACGTCGCACCGTGAGAGAGTGGAGCTTTACGGACGTTGCACGCGGACCGCGCCCGTCCGTCTCTCTCTCTCTCTCTCTCTCTCTCTCTCTCTCTCTCTCTCT
>NW_022639530.1:1012339-1013568 GCF_010583005.1 Odontomachus brunneus | reverse complement strand
CTCTCTCTCTCTCTCTCTCTCTCTCTCTCTCTCTCTCTCTCTCTCTCTCTCTCTTTGTAACTACCACGTTTGTATCTCGCGGAGTCGCGAGCAGATCTGCATTTCGCGGCATTTACCGCTTCGTAGATCAACAGCGCCGTCAGCTGTGCGTCGTTCCCTGATGTTTCAAGGCGGACGACTGAGCATCCCGCGATTCCTCCACGTTCGAGTTTCGTCTCGACGACGTCGCAAATCATATTCGCGATGCCAAAGTGCTGTTATAATGTCAGGAATGTCTGAAAAGTTCCATTTCGCATTTCTGCCCCTGACTTTTCGTATCCCGAAGGAATTCCCCTTTGACACGTATTCTTTGTGTGGTGATGCATTGTCGCGCACCAATTTTCTTCAATTGATAACTAAAAATCTACGTGAGTATTTGCAAAATGGTAAAGGACTTTTCAGTTTTCATCTAATATACAGGCACACGGCTGCAGACATTGTCATTACAACTCATCTATCGTATAACGTTAATCATTCAGGAATTTTCTTTGATTAATAACAAAATTTTGTAGTTTTTTGAAAAATAATAGAGGCATTTTTTTCAGTTTGATTTAATCTGTCACTCTAACGAGCGGTGGTACTATTGTTCTAAGGCACCTCGCGTGTGTGTGTGTGTGTGTACAAATATATGTATATACAGGGTGTCTCACACTCTCCTCCGGACATTTTGTAGGGACGTAGAACAGGTTGAGGTGAACACAAAAGTCCTGTACCATTTTGCGATATTCGCAATAATTATCGAGATATTAATTGTAGAAAACTTGTAAATGATCATGCAGAATATGATAAATGAGTATAGTAGCGACGACTGCCGTCGTGTACTTATACTTTAGGTCAAATTGAACAAAAAAGTCCTCTATCATTTTCCAAATAATCACATAGATTTTTAATTATTAATTAAAGAAGATTATTGCACAATTTTGCGTGATAATGCACTCATCTTCTTTAATTAATAATTAAAAATCTATGTGATTATTTGCAAAATAGTAGAGGACTTTTTTGTTCAATTTGACTTAAAGTATAAGTGCATGACGGCAGTCCTCGCTGTTATAACTCATTTACCATATCCTGCATAATCACTCACAAATTTTCTACAATTAATATCTCGATAATTATTGCGAATATCACAAGACGGTGCAAGACTTTTATGTTCACCTCAACCTGTTCTACGTCCCTACAAAATGCCCGGA
>NW_022639530.1:1005781-1012329 GCF_010583005.1 Odontomachus brunneus | reverse complement strand
TTAAAGTATAAGTGCATGACGGCAGTCCTCGCTGTTATAACTCATTTACCATATCCTGCATAATCACTCACAAATTTTCTACAATTAATATCTCGATAATTATTGCGAATATCACAAGACGGTGCAAGACTTTTATGTTCACCTCAACCTGTTCTACGTCCCTACAAAATGCCCGGAGGAGAGTGTGAGACACTCTGTATATAATTATATATATAATATATATAATGTATATAATTTTTATTATATATATAATATATATACATATATTTATACACACATACATACATCTTTCTTTAATTATTCACTTAATTAGAGTTGCACATCATTTGTTTCTTAGTGTAGGAATTATATGAATTTATACAAAGATATTGCGTAAATATCTTGGGGTTTCTCTTGTCGACGTTTCTGCGATGAAATTTTGATAAAAGTGCTTCTATATCGCAAAGTGGGCAGAATTGCACTGCTCTTGGTTTCATGCTGTTCTCCACAGCGGCATGCCGGCAGCACGTTCTCCACTATTCTACTATACTGTCAGTTTTACCGACCGTCAGTACCAGACCATCGGGTCATCTCTCTGTGCATTTTAACACCGGCACAAGATGTACTTTGTTAGAACTAATTGCCAATTACGACGCGTCGCTGCTCACGTCAAATGCATGTAAATTGCGCAGTGTGAGCGACGAGGATCGTCGACGTTGGATACTGTTCGTCTTGTGTATTAAGCAATTGCATTTGTTTTGTGTATCGCTTGAACAATATATAGGCAATTTTATTTCAAGTTTTTGAGAAGTTTTTCAAGATTTTGAGATACACGTGACATTTAGAAAGTGTCATACAACTGAATCTATTGAAGTATTAGTGCAATGAAAAATCGCCGGATGCTCTATAAAAATAATCCGTTTTATGTTTACATGAGTAGTTTAATAGTACTTGCGCATGACAAGGCTATGTAAATTATTATCTCGTTTTCATGATTATCATCCAGACAAAAATCGCGGCAATGTGTGACAAACAGTTAACATAAACGTTCGCACACGATTCCGTTACGAAACTGTAGAGAAATTTTACCTTCAATGTTATTTCTGACTTCTGAAGTCAGTTACGCATAAATGTATGTGTGTCGATTATAATACGAAGCGTGACGTTTCTCTGTTACTAATGAATTCAGAACTACAAATACGATACCGCAGGATTCTTGGTATGTCCAATTGTCACAGCGTGTCGATCTTATCGCGATACCGAGCAGGAATGCGTATTATGTCGCGTGACAGTTTAATTTAATGAAAGCACCTCGAAAGCCCGCAAGCTCTCGATAAGCAGCGAAGCCGCGGGATGAAAGGGAATAACGATGGACTTCCAGCGAATACACGAATGCAAATATATTGTCTCCTCGGGCGTCGATTCCAGATCAATGTAGATCACGTTCTCATCATGTAATCCCAATAATTCTTTCGAGCGACATATGCAGCTGTCAATATAGTGTTCGCAGGAGTTGTAATTTGAATTTTAGACAACATACACGTGAATTGCGATAAGTTGGCCACGAGAAAACGAGTCACTCCCATAGCTAGATTACAGCTCGAAGTTCGGCGGAAACGAGGTATTACGGTACGAAGAGCAGTGTCGGCAGATGTACCGTTATGCGATTGCTATGCCACTGCGCCGCTCTAGAGAATGTGGGTGGAAAGTGAGCGTCTCTACTATTGTCTTCCTATCTCTTTTCTACCTCATCACACTGTAGCCCCATCGCACGCCGTTGCATTTCTGTGCCCTTTGTATCGTCTTATTTCTCCACGTAATACCCTTTCGACAAATTAATCATGTTTCATGTTTCTGTACTACGAATACTTTATCTTTGGGATCACACGTTTTTTATTATATTATTGTAGATTTTGGGGAGATGCGAAGTCTAGGACCAGAAGTCTAGGACACTTATTTTGGACTCTCTTTTATCATTAAAAGTGCCTCGAAGCGGTTTTTCAATAGCAATTTAAATTTTAAGTTAAGTTGCTATTTAAGTTTAAACTCCATTCTAACAATTGCTTAAACATAGTTTAAACTTAAATCTAAATTTATACTACTATTGAACAATCGGTTTCAAATTGGCCTGGAAGCCAATCCGAAAGCTTATAACTCACGTTTAGAGGCACTTTTATGGATAAAAAAAAGAGTTCAAAATAAGGACTTATGCGAATAGAAAAATAAAATAGAAGGACGAAATTCCTAACGTCATTAATTAAAGTTTTACGGGATTGCTACAGCGAGAACTTAAATGAGATAAATCAATTGGTAATTCTTCAATTTTGTCTTGAAACATATAGATATTTTTGCGTTATCTGCTGAGGAATTCAAGCATGACTTGTCCTCTATTTGTCTATTCTGCATGTATCCGCAGATCCCGATGGATTTGACTTATAGCACGTAAGTTTTAAGCGCATCGATGAGAAGCAGAGACAGGCTTACTGTATTTTGGTGAAACCGCAAACTGCCCGACCGGCGAAGCGTGCCGCCGCGAATATTTGCAGGTGCCAATTCGACTTGACGTCCGTCACAGCCGCCGCGTCTCGATAATTCTGACAGCTCGGCGACCGGCTGCACCTGCAACGAAATCAACGTTAATATTGCAATGCGCACTCATCAGGCACACCCTTAAGCCGTATCGCGCGCGGAGTGTGCGATTGCGGTGAGATTCATTTTCGTTTATGAATAGTCACGTCAAATATCCACGCGATAAATACAAAACGACGTGCATCTGCCATGGGCGACCAGGCAACTAAATACTACAATATCCACAGAGTATACAGGGTGTCTGATATAACGCTCAACGTCCACACGAGCGGTAAAAGTGAATATATTACGATTTTTCACTTTATTCTGACAATATTCAGTACAAGATATATGAAAAATCTTGTAAAATATTCACGTTTCGACAACCACATTTCTAGTATTCTAGTATGTAGAATAATGGGTTAAATCGATTGTTGAAACATAGAAAAACTTGAACATAATTCCGCTGTATTTTACAGATTTATCGACACATCAGTGTGCAAAGATTAATATCATTTCTGTCGATTTCTCTCATTTTATGTACAGAGTTATCTAGCTGAGGTTATCGAAAAATAAACGGTTTACGAAATATTTCATATCTTGAAAATTATCACGATAAAATCGTAAATACTTCGGAAAACACTCATTTCTCGATAATTTTATCTCGAATATTTTTGTTACGCAGGATGATTAGAAGAATTGATTTGTGTTAGGAATGAATCATATGATTCCACTAAAAAATTCAAGATGACCATAAAATAACCTTCGAAATCGTTTGCAGGCATTATTTTCCTAAATTATTTGAGATAGCGGAGATATTCAAGGCGATAACAGTTACTGCCTCTCACCGTACATATTTAATTTATCATGCAATTATTTTTCACGCAATCTTATTGATTCCTTCCTAAACGCGCGAGTATTTTTCGGACGTACATCTGATACTCCAAAATTCCTCAATTTAACGGATCAGTCTTGCAATCTTATTACTCGCAATCGCGTGTTATCTCGAACGCATATTCGCTATCGGGGGATTAACGAGGACATATGAAATGCACATAGAACGCGCCGATACCCCTAGCCGACCGTTTAATTCCCATTAATCACCGTTACGAACTGCACCGCCTGTTATCGACGTGTCTGCGTGCTCGATACGCGCACTTCGTCTATCGGGCGTGTAACGGGCACGTGCATACGCACGACTTACGTGCGTACACGCAGCTCGACACATCGGGACCGGGCTCGTGCAACGTACAGGAAGCAGGATGTTGACCGAGAGGGGCCTACCAACGGGTTGCCTATACATAAGTATGTAAATCACGTCACGTTCCTTCTGCCGACGTTGCTGTGCCGCAAAAAGAGAGAGGGAGAAATGAAGACCGGGTCTCCCTCTTCCTCTCTCTCTTTCTCCCTCTCTCCCTTTCACATACGCGCATCGAGACTCGCGACACCCGATAGACATGCCTCTCTCCCGCTTACACCGCAGCTGGCCATTCAGTACGGAGGAGTTCTCTTCAGTGATAAATGAGAATTGTGAATTCAAGTGAGTATCGTCACGCTCCAGTACACCACAAGACCCTCGCCTGGTTACACGCGATTATTCTTGGTTTCGAGCAGCGGCTTATCGAGAGAGACACGTATCGAGGATGAAAGATTGCGGGAAAAAGAGATATCGCAACTTGGAACCCGCAAAGTAAAGGATCTCTGAAGGTTCACGAGTTCCGACTCACACCCTACGCGCGTGTAACACGCTCGGCTTGTAAGCGAATTGCATCCGGTTTCTCCCTCTCGAAGTCTTCCTCCCTCTCTCTTATGTTCATTTCCTCTCCTGTCGTCCTTCTATAGACTCACAAGCATTTTTGGTTTTCTACGTGTTTAGGTTACTTCTAGGAAAAATGAAAGTCCGCTTCTCTATTCATTCTATTCATCCCTTATTCATTCTTTTCTCCCGATAGAGAAAACGCCTTTACGACGGCACAATATACGGGAACACGCGTGTCGCATTTAAAGCCCGTATCGATCCCTCTGTGTTCCCTGAAGCGCGTCGATGCACGAAATTTCCGGATCAGCCGTTCAATCCACCCCGGAGATTAAAGTCGCGCGCGCGTGCACGAGTCATGGTGAAAGGGAGAGAACGGGACGACGGACGGAATTACATATTTTGTTTCTGCCTAGAGAGAACGGCATTTTTCGCATTCCACGGCTACGGGGCAAGGTCAGACGCGCGGGCATCTCCCAGACCCCCTTTTACTTTTTCACCCGCGTTCTCCAGCCGAACCGACTGGATCCCTTGGGCTCCTCCATGAAGGCAGACGCGCTCCCGAGGTCGATTTGTATCTCGCTCAGTGACGATAGAAGCAGAACAGATTCTCGGTAAGGCTGCTATTTTCACGCGACACTCTCGCCCCGAGTATAGTTTTATTACGGACCATGACTCACACACGCGATCCCGCTATATTCGTTGTGCCAGCAGTGGCAATGAACCAACCGACATCGCACGGCGATCACCGGTCTTACCGCGCTCGTCCACACCTTTCGCACGCGCGCTTTTTATATATTCGGGATAACAACAGCGACGCGTTGACCTGTCCGAGTCCCGTCAACGTAGCTCTACTCTGTCATTGGTGTCATTGTAAAACGCAAGTCATGTGCGAATCTCTTCGTTCGGTCTTTCCGTATTCTAATGGCAGCCAGAATCATTTGTGTCCGGGCCATTCTAAAGAAGAATTTACACCTTGGATAAATAGCAGAAAACAGAAAGGCAAAAACCAGTTGGAACTCGCCGCAGGTAGAAGAGCAGAAACTGTCGACCACCAGCGCAAGTTCTGATTGGCTTCTGCCTTTTTGCTCTTCTGACGAGATGTGAATTCTTTCTAAAACTATATTTCGATATCCACTACCAGTAAAAACTTATAATACACGTAACATAGATTATAGATTTTCAATACTGACAGTGAATATCGAAACGCAGCTTAAGAAATGCTCGTTTTTTGGAGCATTTTTGTTGAAAAATCGTTAAAAATAACATACTTAGCAATTTTTTTACAGAAGAACTTCAATTAGAAGGATAAAAGAAGTTTTAATAATTTTGGGGAATTTTTTCGAGCAGAAAAAGGAGGAAGAATTTTTTCAAGGAGGGAAAGGAAGACACTAATGATTCTGGTTACCACTCTGAAGATAGCGGAAATACGTTGTCACTTTGTTGCCTCGAAGTGTTAAGATGACAACGAAAAAGTACTGTGCGACGTATTGTATTTTATTAGAACGACGATGCGCTTCATTGTCGTCACGTGCCAAAGTTCTACGAAACGACACTCGATCGACTCCTTTCCATGACCTCTGAGGAACCTGAGGATTCCTCGGCGCCTTTCACCACGTTCGGTGTGGATTTCCCTGCGCGATACTGAACGATATTTACACGCGTTTTCCTAACGGTATTCTTGTCAAGACCTCAAGGTTGTTGCAAATGCGATAAGAAGTAAGTGCTCAACAAGACAGACGATAAGCTAATCATCGAGTACCGATAGTCGATTTTAAGGTCAGTGTGGCGTAATGCTATTGCGTTCTAGCGTGCTCAATCAGTGGAGATTATTAAATTCACCTGGAGAATGCAACTGAATTTGGAGGCTTGTTTATACTAATAACCCTATTGCTGCTTACTCGAGAAGAGAAAGGTTCGTTTACTGAGTACGAGGATGGGTTGTTCAATAACGATCAATACAAATCGCTGGAGAAAATAGAACAAAGGATAAAGTACTGTTGCTCGTACTATCTTTTTGTTTTTACGTTTAAAGATGTGGTTCGATATTCACTGACTGTACTGAAAATTTATAGTTTATGTTACATACATAGATAAAGAAGATGTTGTAATAAAAATTACGTTAAAGTTATATTATTTTTTATAATGTTCTTTTTAAAGCTGAATTATATTAAATTTGTAGTACAAATATAATTATAGAAATTATATATATATATATATATATATATATATATATATATATATA
>NW_022639530.1:978501-1005771 GCF_010583005.1 Odontomachus brunneus | reverse complement strand
TTGATATAAAAAAACATGATATAAAAAAGATATTCAAGTAATTATATATAACAATTTTATAATAAAAAGTCAAAACGTGCATAACATTTTTAAACAAATATACAGAGTGAGGCAATTATTATTGGATATTTCAGTAATTAATTTTGGTCATAATTTTGTACGGACCAAGATCACAAAAAGTTTTATTGTAATTTTTATTACAATATTTTCTCCAAGTATACTATAAAGTTTCAGTACTGGCAATGAACACCAAAACGCTAGCCGAGATATGTTTCTGGACAAATTCTCCCCATCCGACCGCAGGCTTCACGATGAATCTATCTATGCGAGTACAGACTCTCTATAAATTAGATTATATATTAGAACGAAGATTACCTTCACTGTGACACTGCTGGCGGAGCTCTTAATAAGGTCGATTATTTCCTCCCGCGATTTGTCGTCCACGTTGATCCCATTGACCTCGATCAGTCTGTCACCGGGCAAGAGGCCCGTGTCGTTGTTGTGTTGCACCAAGGCGCCGGGTTCGGCGAAGATCACCGGCCTCATCTGCGTGACGCCGTTGGCCGTTCGCTCGACGATCACGGCGCGACGCAGGGAGAAGCCGAAATCATTTCGCGGCGGCGGTTGCCTCTGTATCGTCAGCTCCCTTGGCTCGGGCAGCTCGAGAGGCACGATCTCCGGAAGCTGCAGCTCGATCCCCTGCTCTTCGAAGGAGACCGACGATCGCCACCGCGAGAAACCTTGGGACTCTCCGACCGGTGACAGGCTGAACGGTGGTGTCGCGAAACTGGAGTTCGTCGTGTCCGTTAAAGAATCCGCGGATGGACTAGCGCTAGTGACGACCTGTGTATATAATGACAAGATATTTTGATGTGACACGTCAAGTTTCTGTTTTGCGCGATTGTTAGAAAGTTAAAATACCAGGTAATTTTTAATTGTAAAACATTTGCACTTATATATGCCGCGCGAAAAGAAATTAACTCTTACGGGATATTCGGCATTCTAACAATGAATAGGAGGATCGTTCATGTCCGATGTATTTTTTCGTCAAGTTAATATTGTTGAAAAATTCTGACGAAATTTCTGATGAAATTCATCTAGCTTCTTTCAAGCTTCTAAACTAATAAACCTAAAGATTACTTAAGAAAAAATAAAGTTGCATATGATTTTTTTAACAGGAATCTACGAAGAATGCTACTTTGCTTAAAAAATCATAACTTTTGTAACTTTTCTTAAAAAAGAGAAAGATTTGGGGTTTTATATTTGAGAGACTGTAATAATTAATAAAAAATAATTTTTGTAGCATCTTGAAAAAGATTGAATTATTTTGGCATGTAAAAATAGTATATTCCTGTGTAAAAAAAATAAAGTTAAATAACATAGAAAAAAACAATTTTACAAAAAGTATTATATAAAAATAAAGAAAGAAGTAAGAAACACAAGAAAAGCACAAGAAATTGGGAAAGAAACACATCCGCAAGAAATTTGTTCTCGTATGTGTTTGTCTAGTGTAAGGACTTCATCAAAATTTAAACATATCACATTAATTAAATATATTAAAATAACTTGTTAAAATAACTTGTAAAAACTTGTAATAACTTGATAAAGTAACTTGTAAATTTGTTAAAATATACTTTATATAAGGAAAAACAAATTTCTATATTTCATACATGTAATTGAAAAAGTCCATTCTATCTCGAAGAATATATAGAAGAATATTTCGATGAATTCGTGCGAAAAAGAAAACTGCAAAGGACTCGCTTTCACTCGCTAAATTATCATTTCCAGGAAACCTTCTATTGTTGTCTCGTTCAGTCTGATTAGTATTAGAGCTTAGCCAATTTGCAGCCAATTCTCAGCCACTCGTAACGTGACGTTTCGGAAAACGTAATAATGAGATTTCATTGCGGCCGATGACGCGGATCGGCGGGAGAAAGTCGGGACGTTATCTAACCTGCAACAGTTTGGCGTCTATTTGATGTTGCTGCTGCTGCTGTTGCTGTTGATAGTGCTGCTGAATGGACTGTTGCTGTTGCGCGCTGATGCGCCACGTTGTCTGACAGATGGTCTCCTCCTCGCTGCAGACTTCGTCCTTGCCCAGGACGCTGTTGAGATGCGCCGGCACGTTCTGATAAGCTATCACCTCGTTCTGAAGAGTGTTCCTCACTAACAGATTGCTGGCCTCTTGGTAACTCGTCTCGGTACCGTTCGGCAATACGTTCTCCTCCGAAAGCACGCTCACAGTGGCGTTGTTGACGCTCAAACGCGGTCCTTTGAGAATCCCTCGCTTGGGTGGTTTCGGCGGCAACGGGGGTAGATTCTTGCCGGACTGGCCACCGCCGCCGACGTGCGTCGTCGTCGTTGAGGATGTAGTCGTTGTCGTTGTCAGAGAGGTAAGGGACGCCTCGGACGAATCGCTCTGGGTGAGCCCGTCGGGTGTCCTGGTGGTCCAGCTGGTGCCGGCACTGATCGTCGAGCCCGGGCCCGACGTGTTCTGCGTGGCGTCCAGGAGGTCGCGATCGAGATGCGCGAAAAATGAGGCGCTGTAATCCGCAGTGATGCCGCTCGGTAATTTCTCTTTCTCCTTCCGTCGACCGGGAATCTTCAGTGACCTACGAACCTGCGGGTGAAACGCGTAAAACTAATAAATCAATGTCCTTCACGCGGAAGCGGCGTCGGGAATTTGTTTGCTTAGGACCGCGAGCCCGAAAATCTACATCGTTGAGGCCGGAGGGACCCTCGAGAGAGGAAAAAGTCTACTGTTTTTTTTTTATTCTTGAGCAATATAATGCTAACGACGCGTTGTCCGTGTATGTTATATGTGAAGTATGATCTTAGCATATTTCGCAAATATACAACGGACGTACATACGACCGGTATTTCTTATCGCGCGAGACCACATCCTATCCACAATACCTAGTCTACAGAAAAAGACAAAGACTTTTCAGGATAAAATCTTATCTGTATTTCTAGAGCTAGAGTCCGACTGTTTCTAAGAGAACAATTTAATCACGATCAATCCATTTTTTAACGGTATTGCAATGACCGTTACGAAAAGTTCGTGCGCGATACACATATACACAGCGCATCTTTCATATCGTTATTTAATAACTTAATAACATCGTTTATTTACAAAATAAAATGAAATTAAAGTCTGTAAGAGTCAACATTAGATCGTGGTTGTGAATTTAATCCCTAAAATCCTAAACAGTAAAATTTATCCAGACCAACTTTACAAATGTCACTTAAAAACCGTTCTTAAAAACATGTTTTATTTTCTCATTATAACATGTTTTGTTTTCTCATTATAACTTTTTTCAACTTTGTTGAATCGCAAAAGCATTGATACACACATTCATATTTTTCGATGTTTTCTACGCCAATTAAAAACGAAAATATTGAGTTTTAATTATTTTTATGGAAGTTTTGAGCAACTGAAAGCGCCGGGTAAAATTTAAAGTTTACCCATGTTTAGAGTTTACGTAACTCTCCCGTAACTTTTTGGTGTTTAGGATTCTAAGATTCTAATCTAATTTAATATTTGTTTATTTCAACAAATATATTTATTTTTAAATATCTATTTTAAATAGATATTGTTGAGTAAACAGATATTAAATTATATTAAATTCACGACAGCCTATAAGAGCCACGTATTCCTAATAAGATTATCTAGAGCATAACATGTAGGGATCTTGAGAAAAATTAAAAAATTGTGGAAGTTACAGCAAGTTGAAGGCAAAAATTCAATTTTTGTCTAAAAAATTTAACTTTAAATATTTATTATATAAAATTGGTTAATTATATCTAAAAAATCCTATGTTGCGCTCTAGATAATTTTGTTAAGAATGTGTATACCGAATTAGAAGTCAATCAAACAATTATAGTTACAAACAATTATAGTTATTATCAAACAATATTAGTTTTAGAGATATCGTGTATACCATTAGTATGCGATTCAGCAAAGGAGCCTCGCGGAAGATATTCTATAACTAATTTTTTTATATTTTTTAAGATATTTTTTAAGATTATTTTCACAAAATTTTCAACATTATGTACTAAACATCCTAAGTAAAGAAAATTGTTCATAATTTATAAATGCGTTAAAAAAATTAGTGATTTCTGACATGTTTTTAGTGCCTCAAAATGATGTGACTCCTTAATATTCATTTATTCACGTAAATACACGTTTAAATAGATATTTTCATTGAATAAAAGAATATTAAATTATATTAAAATCATAACTACGATCCAGTGTTAACTCTTTTTTAAGCTTTAGTTTTTCGTTTTTTGCGATTGTACATCGAGGAGCCTGTTATTTCACACTTCTATCGTCATTGATTTATTAATAACATAGCGGCCTGAAGAAAGAGAGCGCATGGGAGGGAAGAGAGTGAAAGAGGGTTCTTTCTCTTTTGTATTATATATAAAAAGCTTTATCGTCTTCAGTTATCCGCGCAACGTTGTTTAATGACAATTTTAACGACGATAAAAAAAGAATGTAGTCCAAACGAGATATCGATATCTATGTGCAACTCATGAATCACAAGCAATATCAATGCACACCCACATTGTCATCGGACAAGCGCGATAACCAAGCGCGCACACATTTGCAGCCCGACACGAAAGCCAGGCGATTGACGTAACGCACGCGGTTGCGAATGCGAACGCGCGTCGATGCATCCAGAAAAATAAAATGGCATCGTTTGTCGTGGGAAAAGGGGTAAAAGACCGCGATATCGCTTCTATATGAAATCCCCGCGAGAAGAATTCTCGCGCGCTCACCTCGTCCAATCGCAGGAGTTCCTCCGCGGACATGCTGCTGCGATCGCGCTTCTTGACATCCTTCCGTTCCTTCTTCTCGCGCTTCCGCTTCTCCTTATCGTCCTTCTCCGCGGCCTTCTTCATAAAGTTAAACATCTTCTCACACGCTAAACGTCCCAAGCCGAACGCGAGAAAGAGATAACATACGATATCTCGTTTCTCGATTGCTCGAACGTGCTCGTGGTCCTACGCGCAATCGCGGACAGTCGATTTCTCGCACCTCGTAGCATATATATGTGTGTGCGCGAGTGTACCGCGATCAGCACCGTTCATCGGAACAATCGGCGAGGGTGTGTGCCCGCGACTCGCTCGAGCGAGCGATCGACGAGCGCGCGCGCGCACGCGCACGCGAATAATTAACCGTGCGAGACGACGCGCCGCATCGCCTCGTCGTCACCACCGAGACGCCGGCACTTACGGTTTGGGAAAGCTGCCGTCTGTCACAATTTGTTCCGGAGCGAACGGCTCTGTTCGCCCGAGGAAACTCCCAATGCTCCGGCTCGCCCTGAAGCGCACCAGTGCACCCTATTGACCGACGGCGGCGCTGCGTACATCGAGTTGCTCTCGGGATTGTCCCCTAAAAGTTCATTCAGACAAACGTTAACAGAGCTCGCGAAGACGCTCTCGCGAACGGTGCGTTTTCCACGGGCGCTCGGAGCCGATCAGAACGAATCTAAAACCTGCGTCTCTCCTTAAGGCTTTTCGCCGTAGCCATCTCGATTAATAACGAAAAAAAGTGAGCAAAATTCGCCTAGAATTCTTGCGGGATACGCTGAAATGAAAAAGGTTACAAAATGTCACATTTGCCAAATATTCTGAAAATTTTCCCTTTATATCCTAACAATCAACGAACAGCTACCGTAAAGTTAATGTGACAAAATACTGAGGAAAAGTAGGTTAAAAAGAAAAGCTGCATACCATGTCAATTTTACGGTTACTTGTTCATTGTAACAAAAAGAAAGAAATATCTTCTTTTCTTCATTTTCTTAATAACCTGACATTAATATCATTGGTCAATCGCAATATTTTACAAATGTGTTCAG
Organism: Odontomachus brunneus; assembly: GCF_010583005.1. Lineage (NCBI taxonomy): Eukaryota > Metazoa > Arthropoda > Insecta > Hymenoptera > Formicidae > Odontomachus > Odontomachus brunneus. The sequence goes on along the minus strand of NW_022639530.1, from coordinate 999,907 downwards.
TCGATCTCAAGCGCCACTTCATGGACACTTCCTTTTATTTCGGCGTATTTCGCAAGAACTTTGGGCATGCGTTTTCTTGTTTCCAATGTCACTAATTGAGAGTATCGCGGTGAGTGATCAAGAGCTTTAACCCGCGTGCGAAAAAGTTGTGCAGCGCTCTTAGAACGCGATAAAATCTCAATATGTTTCTAGGATTTCCTCGACATTGAACTCCCGCGTGCACTGTCAGTACCAGCCGCGGCTGGAGGTCGCCCGGATATGACGTGCATACGCAAGGGCGTGAACCGAACGCGCGGCGAACTGCTTCTTCATGGCCGGACGCTTCCGGCACTCGATACCGCGAGGTATGCGGAAATGGGGCGGCGGCGGCGAGTTCTCGCGATGCCGCCTCCTTGTTCATTACGCCGATGACGGCACAAGCGTGAAAGAAACGACGAAGATGTTGATCGTTTGGCGTGTATGCGTATGCGCGCGTTGCACGCGAGATCGTTTGACAGACTCTCACCGTGAAGCACGAAGCAATTGTTGTTTATTTATTTATTTATTCTCCCTTCCAAGATAACGTGTTCTCTCGCGAAATACGCTGCCCTCGCATTCCCACCGCGTCGCGTTACGCTCGCCGAATAAGCCAGATAAGAAAATTGTCGAAGCTGCGCATCGAGAAACGCGTCTCGCGCCAAGTGAACGCGCAAAGCGAGGAACGGGCGCGAGGCCGGCCGCGTGTCTTATTATCAAACCGCGCGTCCCCCCGTTATCTCCGCGATTATTGGCACGCACGTATCCCTCATTGCGCGGGAACGTTAGTCGACGGGATCGACGGTCGACCGTTCATTTCGCCATTCAATTAGCCGACAGGCCTGGACACGCTTCAGACGTGACAGCAGTACCGAGACGCGTCAATGTGCACGCCGAGAGAGATCCTTCGCACCTGTTACTCATATTTTACAGAAATCACAGCCGCGGTCGTCCTTGGCGCTACGAGAGCGTGTCCACGAGAAAACTAGAAAGGCCACAATTGAGCGAACTGTTATTAACGCGACACACATTCCAACCCGGTTGCAATGCTGCGTTTCCGCATATAGTACTCACCGCACACAGCCTCGAATGAGGAGAGAATTTAAACATAATCGGAGCACGCGCAGCGCGTTACGCAAGCGTCGATTTTACGTCATTGAATTATCACACTGCCGTGTGCGCGGAGAGAAGTGTACGATGAATCTACGACCAAATAAATATTTGTACGAACGTGATGCGTGTTGCTAAATTTCATTCTCTCTCGCGCGGGAGACGCGGACGCACGCACAGCACCAGCGCTATTAGCGCGCGGCGGAGCGTAAGGACACACGTTCGCTTTTCCACCACACCTTACTCCGCGCTCCTTCGTTTGAAGCCGGCTCGGAGAAGTCTGCTGGTGTACGGTGAATTTGCATGCGTGCCGTCGATCGATTTCGCGCAACCAGCAAGCTCATCGGCGCGGCCGAATTTTACGGTAGCACGCGCTCGTCTCGCATCTCGTTCCCGAAAATCCCCCGGCCGCCTGCACTCGCGATCAATGCCACGACGTGTGCATCAAGATTTTCGCTCGGTTTCGCGTGCACTTCGGAGTGCAGCGTGAAACGCGCCGGAAGCTCGCTGTTAGAATTTCGCGGTGAAGAAAGATCCCGACTTTTCCGACCAGTCGTTCGAATAGTATCGATACTGTTCGAGTCCCAAGTACCTGGTGTCCCGACGCCGCATCTTTTGCGACGTACCCCGTGCTCCGGCGCAGGTCGTGCGACCTCGCTGAATTTTCCGTAGCAGGCCGATGCTTTGACCTTTCCAGTGAGCTGTTCAGAACGTCTCGACCGTCTCGCCTGCGATCGATGCCGCGTACTCGTTCAGCTTTGCACTTTATTACGGGACGCACGCGGCACTTTTATTTTTTACAGGGAGAAGGTGAGAAAGAGGGAGAGAGAGGAGGGAGAGAATAAGAGTGAGGGAGAGAGATGAAGAGAGAGAAAGAAAAAGCAGTCGAAATCACGGCTAGACCTCCCAAAGAAGCGGCGGGGCACTTTACCTACGTGGGTTCGACGAGGCGCATCGATCGACCCGAGAAGAGCGAGAGCTTAGCTGCCTGTACCTTGACGCATACCTTCCGCGGGCGTTCCACTCGTACACGGTACACAATGTGTCCCGGAACTGACAGCCAACGTGTGGCTGTCGACGAGACACGCGTCACAACACACCGCTACCACAACACGTCATTCACGAGCACCCACGACGCGTGCTCGCTCCGGACGCGCGCGCTCGCTCACTCGCTGGCTCTCCTGCGCGTTCCTCGCGCTCCACGCCAGATCCGCCACGCTGACAATCAGCAGCACGCCCAGGGAAACCGCGTCTGGTCGACCTGGTCGGCACGCGTGTGGCTCGCTACGACTCTAGCACCGTGACGACCCAGCCGAGATGATCTCGGTCGACCTCCTCACGGTGCAACGCGACGCGATGCGGCCGCGGACATCAGTCGGGCGTCAAACGACGCTCTTTAAATGTGTTGCTGCGACACGGTGCACTCGCTGCGACACGAAGAATTGTCATGGTAGCGGATGGAGAGCGGGGCCGGTGGCAACTGCTAGCGCCTTTGGCCAGACAACGGCCTGTTAGCCAGCACCCTTCTTTTCCAAACAGCTACTCCCGATCCGCGCATGCGTGCATAAGGAGACCTTTCGATCCACCGGCAGAACACAGCTGTAGCGGCATCTTCTGAAGCCGACCTAACGAGGTCTTTGACTCTAGGTCTGCCAGCCGTATTCTGGGCTGCCGCAGAAACAGAGCCAGGGAATGACTTCACCGTCAGTCGGTCCAAGGCTCATCCAGCTTGGTCCGAAATGGGGTTTTCCATATAACTTCAACAGATACAATGTGATGGTAAGGTGTATTAATTAAGTAATTGGTTAATTGTTTGCATAATTGTAGTGTATTTAATAAAAAAAAAAAGAAAAAAACACATACTTTAGAAAGAACATATTATACTGATGGTACAAGTTTGGCTGGAAATTTAAAAATATTTTTCTTTCTCTAATAAAAAAGAAAACTATTGGTCGAAAACTATTGGTATATAACTAATTACGTAAAAGTATCAATTTCTAGATTTGCAATATTTTGCTCTTTGATCCGGTAACAGATTAGTTCATTGTATTCTTATACGATCTTGTTCCTCATCGTCGATAAACGACTCAATCAATATTCCCGCCAGCTGGCAGCAGCTCTCGCGTGTAGCTGAGGTCGAAATATGTAATTCCTAGCGAGTCCATCAGTTGATGGCACAGCGTCAGTATCATCTTTTACACGTGCAATTTCTGTTCAGTTAGACAACATGTGGTGTCGAGGTATTTTAGGGTCGCGTGTTATTTCCAACAAGACAGCTATTTTCACATACTTGCGGTACTTGACAAGTAATAGGCTCAACGCTATTGAGACTCCTAATGTAATTCCTGGTGAATCACTCAACACTGTTCCGTTTAGACACTCAATGCGACGTGCAATCGCTTCAAACGCACGTGAAAGTACAATCGGCGACATTATCGATCAATGGAGTCATCGATTCGAGACCGAGGGCATACCGGAACCGGTAGAGTCGATAGAACACATAGTAGCGCACGTTATAGGAACCAAGAAGGTATCGACCACTACTCTTTCATTCGAGAGAGTACATTAACGACATTCGCTGTATGGAGTTTATTGTCAATTAAATTGATATGCGTCATAGGCATTTCGATACATTATTGACGCGCGAACTTTGATTGGCTTGACAACTTTAATGGCTTAGACCCAGTTCCACAACTTACTTTAACTGGAGTTTAGCTTATTAAAGGTCTATCCGTAGAAACTTGCACAGTCGCATTATTCATATGTATAAAAAAATTAACCAATCTAATATAAGATATGTCTAATTTAAGAAGCATTCTTTTATTACACTTAATACATGGAATCTTTCATGCTTTTTATCGTAAGAGTCGTGATTGATTAGTTTCCTTATGTATATGCAATATGTGATTATCCGAATTTGTCTTTAGTTTTTGAGTAAACTCCAGTTAAAATAAATTGTGGAACCAAGTTATTATTTCAAAAGTATTAAACCTAGATATGTTATTGATTTTTGTTTCCAAATTATCTAAAAACTCGTGCATATTAGTTGGCCAGCAGTTAACTGTTTTAGATCCTGGGTCGTTATGTCTTAATTGTTATAAATTCAATATTGGCCGATCGTGCTGCTAGTAAAATTTGAACCTAAGAGATTTTCTGTAAGAGAGGTAGAATTGCATAAGACTATCTAGAAAGATTAATGTAGAAGTTTAATATTATGTAAACTTACATCTACTATATTGAAATATAGAGATGAAGAAAGAATTCTAATTTTTTCTTTTATTGTTTGTAGACATTAGATGTTTTAAACATGAAAAACGACAGACTCAGCGCTAATCAGATCAAGAAATTAGAATTACTGTGCGAATGCCGATTGTCGAGGTAAGAAATGAACCTTTCATCATGGTCGCTTAAATGAAAAGTATCTCATCTTTGTAGAGATAGGCTGTAATGTATGGAATTTTTCATGCTCATTCATAAATGCCAGATCCTCACAGGATGCCAGTGCAATATATTATTGGCGAATGGGATTTTCGGGACATCACCGTGAAACTAGCACCACCAATTTTTATACCTCGCCCTGAGACAGAAATATTAGTGGATTTCGTCTTAAAAAGACTAAACTTGTCACAAGCTGAAAGTTCTGAGATTTTAGAGATTGGTTGCGGTTCCGGTGCTATTTCATTAGCACTTGCTCACGCTTGTAAGAAGGTACAGTCGAAATCAAAATGCATTAAACACTTGTTATTTCTAGTGAAATTAGTGACAAGTTGTCATATTTGAAAATCACTGTTCATGAACTTGCGAGGTGATCAGTTATGACAAGAATCGAGAAGACAATACGTGAAGTATTGTCGTGTTGAAATACGTGATGTGAAGTAAATTTTATTAAATCAACGTTTTTATTAAAAATGTGTTAATACATTCGAGAGTATTCTGGATTAAACTGTTACAATAGTATAGTACTTGAAGAATTGGATAATCTAGTACTTGTGAACAGTGCTTCTCAAATGTGACAACTAGATAGGTTAGTAACTTCATTAAAAAAAGTGTTCAAACTGTTTTGCTTTCAATTTTACTCAGTTGCTAAACGGTTTGTACATTTTTTATCGAAGTTTCAAATTGTCAGAATTGAAAGCCTAAAAACTACTGATATGTCTGTACAGTAATCAGATAGGGACGGTTACTGAGGTAACAGAGTATGGCTTTTATAAAATTTAGAAGGAAAAATGTATTTTAAATCGAGAGAACATTTTATTTTGAGAAATAATTTTTGTGTATTTATACATTAGATTACTGCACATGTCGACAGTGGCTTTCAATTCCAACAACTTAAAGTCCCTGGTAATAAAATTTTTTCTATCGTTTTGAATATGGATTTTAGTTCGTGAATTTACAAAATGTGAATAGTATTCTATCGTATATAATAGAATATAATAGTTGGTGATAGAATTTCTATCGTTAGTTTCCTACAGAATACAAAATCGTGTATAACCATATAAAATACGATAGGATTTATATCTGAGCTTGCGAGCGAGAACGATACAGTTTAAAGAAAATGATTCAAATTGATAGCGCAATCAATTTTAAGTTGTATCAATTAAATAATAGGAAAAAGGGCTAATTCGAGTTCAAGCACAGGATTAATAGTGCTATGTACCATATGGGTAAAACCTCCCTTGTGTTAGGAAATAGAGCAATATTTATTGAACATGAATACTCAATATAAATAATCAAACGTTTGAACTAGAATCAAGATATTAATAATAATTATCCTTTGGATCTAATTTTTAAAATTATAAAACGTAGACTGAGGTTTCTTATTGAATTGCGGACGAGGTTCAGAGATAGTTAAAACAAATTTGACAGCATCTGGTTATGATAAAAAATATTTTACCATACCGTTTTTTGATGTGGTTTCAAACAGACTGGCAAAGCTTTTTAAAAATAATTTGACAAATATTGCTTATTCTTGCAATAATAAATTATCAGGAATAATTCGTGTGCATAAAGACAGGTTGCCTCCTGGTTTCCATAATAACGTTATTTATAAATTGCAATGCAATAGTTGTGAGGCGTCGTATGTTGGTCAAACTAGTAGAAGACTCTCTACGCGCATTGCTGAGCATAGGAGAATACCAAGGAGTTCTACAGTTGAGTTAACGGCCATACAAGAACACCGTTTGAAAAAAAACCATGATTTCAATTGGGATCAAACCAAAGTTTTGCATGAGGAACGTTATTACTTGAAACGCCTGATATCAGAAATAATTTACATTAAATTTCAAAAGCATGGACTTAACTCTCAAAAGGACACAGAATATTTGGGCAACAGCTACTGCGGCTTATTATGAAAATAAAACTTTGTTTGTTTCCTTCTCTTCCAAGAGTCGTCACCGTAATGTTAATGCTCGTGTATATAAATCTGTTATTATCTCTTTTACTTAGCGATGTTATCGTTGACAGGATCGTTTCACTTTTAGCCGAGCTCAACAAAGGTAATTTATATTGACCGTTTTAATTATTTATTATATTTTAATTTTACCTATTTTTATTTTATTTTATGGTTTTTTTTATAGTTATGACGGCTACTTCCTAGTATTAATTTGAACTTCTTAATATTAGTCGGGTAACGGTCTTGTCAGCTATAATACTGCGAATAACATTCATGTCATTTTATTAAGGTCTTTAATTAATTCTTTTACTTGTAATGCGTTCGTTTTGTAAACCTTGAGTTTTTTTTATATCACTGAAGAGGGTTCATGATTGAGCCGAAACGTTTGATTATTTATATTGAGTATTCATGTTCAATAAATATTGCTCTATTTCCTAACACAAGGAAAGTTTTACCCATATGGTATATAACACTATTAATCCTGTGCTTGAACTTGAATTAGCCCTTTTTCCTATTATTTAATTGATATCATCGTTATTGAGTTCTTATTTTCTTTCTCTTATTAAGTTGTATTGTTCTCACTCGTAAGTTCAGATATGAATCTTATCGTATTTTATCGTATTTTATCTGATTATACACGATTTTGTGTTCTATGAGAAACTAACGATAGAAATCCTATCACTATCTATTGTATTCTATTGTATACGATAGAATACTATTCACATTTTGTAAATTCACGAATCAAAATTCATATTTAAAACGATAGAAAACGATAGAACGATAGAATTTTATTCTATCGTTCTCTATAAACTATTTTACCAGGGGTCGCAATAAAAAGTTGCAAATTCTTTAGCAACTGATACATAATGTGCTATTATTTTATCGTACTGTTTTGCACTTTGATGGGTATAAGATAATAAATAAAAAGTGACGCATACTTTTGCGTAGATAAAGTGCACAACGATCGATGCCAATCAACACGCTTGCGACTTGACGATAGCAAATCGAAACACACTGAACCTGACGGATCAAATCGTAGTGTTACACGCGACCTTGAAGTCGGACGCCACGATTGAAGTTACGAGCACCTTCAATGGTGCCGGCAACGTGGATTTGAATTCGAAGCAGTTTGACTTCGTAGTCAGTAATCCACCATATGTACCGACGAAGAAAATATTTGAACTAGAGCCTGAGATAAAAATGTAATGTACAAGTTGTTGCATCAACATACAGATCAGTATAATGGGTAAAGCAGTTTGCAACTCTTTTCATATTTGCTTCAGTGATAAAAATAAGTGTAATCTGTTTTTGCAAACGAATATATTGCCAAGTTTGAGCGGAGTCTATGTCTGGGTACACACATCTGCCAGTGAAGCGAATAAGCAACCTATCATAGTGATCAATATGTTGATTCAATACTCTGTACAAAGAATATTTGCAAAAATTTCAGCAACTAAACATGAATAATGAGAAATGTATTTTTTACGCAGTTATGAAGATCTCAAGGCGTTGGATGGTGGCGATGATGGACTGAAGATCATCAAACCACTCTTAAGATATGCTGCTAAGGTGTTAAAACCTGGCGGACGTCTCTTTTTGGAAGTTGATCCTACTCATCCAAAGTACATAAAATTTTTCACAAATAAATATTCCGATTTGAAGCTGCATCACGAACACACGTACAAAGATTTCTGTAATAATGATCGTTTCGTGGAAGTACTAAAAATCAACTAATGAAAAAGCAATCAGTACCATGAGCTCTCTTTGCGTTTTTCGTGAAAATTAATGTTATATACAATTATTTTATAAGATAGATTTAATAAGAAAAGTTGTTACATATTATATTTGAAGACTGATTTAATATAATAATAGTAAGGGACATTATATTTAAATTTATTGTATATACTTCAGTTATAAATACATTTCTACATTGGACGGATCAGTCACAAATATTTTTGTCGTAATTTCCTTCGTAATTTAATTAATCAGTCGAACTTTCTACTTGAAATTGTGTGTAGCAAGTTTCACTAATGTGTATTTGTCCAATAATATATACAGTCACAGCTGATTATATAATAAGTTAACAGCTCGATGGTAGCTCGGTACAATTTCGATTTGTAATGACAAGACTACAGCACAATTTATCTTTGTCTTTTTCTGCAATATGCTTATGCTTCTACGAGATATTTATGTGTGAAATATTTCCGTTTGCTACATCATAGTCCATACATAAGAGAAACTCTTCGACGACGAGATATAAAATCTTGTGAAAAAAGTTAATCAAAGATATTTACACACTGTTCTCACTAATTTACGAGTAGTACATGATTTTGTAGACGGAGATTTAGGCTGATATCGCGTTCTCGTATATCCTATGGAGGTGAGAACTTCTCCAGTTCTTTCTTGATTGACGCAATTAAAGGTACCGCGGGATCTTCCGGCGGAAGTCTACTTTCTGTTAATATGCGTCTGGTGTCCACTTCTGGCAGGGCCGGTCGATGGAACGGTCCTGCACTAAGTGGCCTTGAACCCCAAGCACCGCGAGGATGAAGCGGCCCGGTCTGACCCGTCTCCGGGATATCCTCATCGAGACCTCTACGTGGCAAACCCGTACGCGGTCGTGTTTTCATTTCCATCGTTGGCGTTGCTACTGGGCTAGATGATCATTGAATTATTTATATCGTTTACTCAAATTCTACGTCTGTGTTGTGATATATTTATATGAAGAGTTATACATTGTTGGTTGTAATATGTTATTATTATCTAATTTATCATCAAGTCATTCATTTTATTACAAGTTAATTCTGAGACTCTCGAGATACTTTGGAAAACTGTTCTAAGGAATAAGGAAATGTGCATGTATACGCTTGGATAGCAACAATTACCTGTTGGAAGAGGAAGTAGAGGAAGTATATGTACCTGACGTGAGCGGATTTGCCTCTCGTCTCCGAGAATATCGTGAGTGTGTCTGCTGTACGCGCAACGGCACTCGGTGGCTGCGACGTTTGCGATTGCGGCTCTTTAATCTTGGCGTCTCTGCTACCGAAAAGGCTGAAGGAGTCCTCGAGGAGTTCATGGAGTCTTCTCCTGGCGCGACCCACGGGTCCCGATGGTAAATTGTACATTCCATCGATATCCGTTTCGGACGTACCGTTACCTTTAAATAAGTCGAGTCTTTCGAGAGATTGTGTGAAGAAATGTATATTCCTCACGCGCTACAGTAACCGATTGCGAGCGAACAAGTCATCGTAGCTTCTCTTATTGCAATGCAGCAGTTGATACGATGTTATCATTCATTCGTTCGTAATCGAAACCGTAGAAATGCTGGCTTTGTCGTTGTTATGTTTAAGGCTTCCGGTCCTTCGCCGTGGAACTTTTAATTGATGACGTTGGAAATGAAAAAATATATATCCAAAATTCTTGCGAACTATTTTTAAATAGATATTTAAACAGATATTTGTATAAATAAGTTCATAAATTTGTATGAACGACATAGTCGTGAAATTAACATAACATATGCAACCTTTCTCTTTAACTTATCTTTTCTCGTGAATTTGCCACGCTTATTTTACAGCTATTTATTGCTAATCAAGGAAATTTATTACTTATCATGAAAAAAGAATAGTTTTCAGAACATTTTACAAGTATGCTCAAGTGATTTTACATATTCTTTTATATAAATATGTTTTTATTTAAAAATGGCACGCAAGAATTTTTAACGTTTTATTTCTCGTCTCTGACGTCACGATCTAACATGGCCACGGCGATAAAAACTAGAAAATTTAACCTTTAAAGAATAGGAAAGTTTCTTTTTTTACAAAATTTCTTTAATCTGTATATAAATTTGTATATGAGGGTCTTTGGGGTTGCTGATTACAAATCTGAGATCAGAATTTCAAAATTTAAAACAGTGGATTCAGCATTGCAGATTTTTTTATTTTTAAGCCAATGTACATGAAAATGAAGTAATACAGGTTTTTGAGGTTGCTGATCACAAATCTGAGGTCAGAGAATTGTAAAATTTAAAACAGCGAATCCCATATAGCGGCTTGAAATAGTGATTTTCGATACTCTTCAGACAAATATATTTTATACTAAAATACGTACATGTTACTAAAGTTGTTAATTACGAATCTAAGATCAAAATTACAAGATTGCCGCATATAATAAAAACCATTGATTTCAGTAGTGATATTAGATCTGTCATTTCGAATTTTATAATTCTGACTTTAGATTCGTGATCAGCGACTCCAGAAATCTGTATAACTTTATTTTTGTGTAAACTAATATAAAAGTATAAAAATGTGCAATATTGAATTCGCCACTTCGAATTTTGAAATTCTGACCTCAGATTCGTGATCAGAAAACCTCCGAATATAAAAGTTTTTAACCCGATTTGATTAATAGCTTACGAAAAAAAGGATGGTACCATATAGTATCGCTCCTCCTTTAGAGGTTAAATAGTCGCAATTACAGTAACAAGCGTATATAAAGTTGGAAAAGCGATATGCTTACCTTCCGCGGAGAGCGATCGCTTGCTGAGGTTCCAAACGATCGGTCCTACGGCTCCGGGATCTTTCGAGGCACTGGACGTTCTCGCGAGGAACGTGTCGTCAATATTGTCGCTCCTATCATGACGTACTAACTCTGGAGAATCAATGTCTAAGTGCCTGACCTAAGGAGCAGATTTTATCACTAGTACAATACGATTAAATATTTTATTTGCGCGATCTGGCTTAAAATCTTCGATCTTTACTATTGAACATTGAAAATTTGAATATTGGATTGTATATTTTACCATGACAGGTTCCAGCACCCTTGATAGTGGCTCGACGCTTCTCATGCTAGGGAATTGCTTGCACGACGGCATTGACAGATAAGACCGCGGAGAAGCGGTAGATTCCTCCCGTTTAACGTAGCCGTTTTCCAAGGACTCTAATGTTCCCATGTGATCGTCCACTGTATCTAATGAGTCCGGTGTTCCGGGCTGATCGACCGCGTTCGTTCTCGTCATTCTTCCATGCGATACTCTACAAGTATACGCGTGAGATTAAAGACTTCATTGTTGTAGTTTAACTTTCTCGTTTGTTACGCTTTGCTTGATCGCCTCGACCCTACTAACTGTCAATGTTATAAATTATTAATAGTTATCGATCTTTCTTTCCTCATGCAACGTGACTTAGGACGATATTAGGCAAGGCAATCGTCTCTGACTCTGTGAGTTGATTGCTAGGCACTAAGTTGATTACCTTGCTCTTTTACTTGGATGTTCTTGAACGCTCCAAGGGATTGAGCCGCGAGCCTTCTTTGGTTCCTCGTCGTTGTCGCTGGAAACTTCGTGAATGCCTAACTCCAAACTGTCGGGTGTGTCAGGCGTGATCGGAGTTCTGGACAAAGTTCGCGGGGTTTGCCGCTGACTGGTACCGTCGGTCTACGAACAAGGGTGGGTCGCGTAAGAAGAAGCATACGATCCGCCCAGAGGGGTGGAAGTAATATTTCGTTTAGAATCGATATCGTCCTGACATCGAGAAACACAATTGTCTTCCTTGTAATTTCCAACGTTGTTTATAGATCGTTCGCGTGCCGTATCTTAATGGCTCGAGCTCGTTTTCTTATGGTACCCCGTAAACTTACACATGCGATAAAACGATTTTACACGAATCATGGAGTATCTGTGATCTCCTTTCTGACATCTGCGCGGGAAATTTTTTACGTTGCACAGAACGATTTTATATAATTTGACAAGGGACTTCGTCTCTTGTCAACATATAATTGTTATAACAAGAGTTCGCTAATTGCAACGTGTCGGTAGGGTCGATTATGTGCTGTGTTTCTGACTCTTGTGCGAGTGCCGCTATTTTCAATCAAGAAAATTTCTTTAAGGCTTCTAGGGCCGCATTAATAGTCGTTAATTGAAACTTGTTATAAGTGACTTATCTAGATTTGAATTAAGCATGATTTGAGTTAGGCGTGAATTTTTTAGCTGAACCGCGATTGCAAATGAAGTATATTACGTATATTACATAATTCAAGTAGAAAACTCAAATCTAACTTTAAATTCAAATCTGAGTATCTCACGTAGGACGAGTTTCAACGACTATTTATACATATCATAGATATTCGGTTATATTGAATCTGTCAGAGGGAGAAATGACACGCTAAAAATTCTTGCGTACTGTTTTCAAATAAAAAGATGAATGAAAATTCAATAAAAATCTTGAATGAAAGAACACTTAAGATCGTTTGAGTATATTTATAAAGTGGTCCGAAAATATCTTTTTCCCTTGGCAGTAATAAACAGCCGTAAAAATAACGTGACAGAATCATGAGAAAAGGTAAGTTGAAGAGGGAGCTTGCGTGTCACGTTAGTTTTACGGCGATTTATTGACTATCAAGAGAAAAGGAAAGTTGTCGAAGCATTTTACAAGTTGAAACGATTTTAAGTGTTCTTTCATATAAATACCTTTTTACTTGAAAATAGCGTGCAAGAATTTTGGGCATACGTTTACTCACTTCTGAGATCAAACAAGAATTCCGCGGCAAGGAACCAGAAGGTTTAAATCTATTACGTGGAGATAAGAAACGAAGATAATACATTTCGCATACCTTAATCTCAGTTTCCGACGTTGAGAACGCGGTATTGTCGAGACCGGGAGTCGCGGTTACATATTCGCGTTCTTTCTTCAGTATACTTCTGTTTGGTGGCGCGACGACAGCACTGTGCGCCCTTTTCCTCTTGGCAGCCAAGATCAAACCGGTGAGCACCATGATTAATAGAATGACACCCGCGCTGGCCGCGCCTATCAGCAACCAGGCGTCTCTCTGTCGCGACAGGGCCAAAGGTCGACTCTCCTTCAAATAGGCTACAAGTGCAACAAAGCATGGACATTCGCGTTCAAAAATCGCCCCTTAGTAAATTGAGATTATTCACTCACGCTCGCTTTGAATAATCACCGGCGCACCAAGTTCTAAGGCGACTTCCTGAGATGAGATGAGCGCCATGTCCCTCGCGGCCGTTTCCGCCGGAACGGGCTTACCGTCCAGATGAACCGAATAGATCAGCCTCGTCGCACCGCCCTCGATGACACTCGTATTTTGCATCCTGACCTTCACAATCCCCGGAACCGAACCGTCCACCAAGCGCATCTTCGAGCGCACAGCCGTACTCGCGCTCTCGCTCGAACTCGTCGGTCGGTTTTTCGCGACAACGTCGACGTTTAACTTGGAATCGGACGCATTCATAAGCACTGGATGTGTCGATTCTCGCGGGAATGGCCCGCCAGGACGTTTGCTCGTGCCGATTTCGGGCCCGACGCTTGTGGATTCGTCTTCCGAAGATGAGTGTCTCATGTCCTCTTTCAACGTTTTTATGATTTTCTTCAAAGCGTGATCTTCCTTCGTAGGTTTTTCGTAATCATCCGTCACGTCAAATGTCGGAAGTAACATCTTCTTCGGCCTCGGAATTTCAATCATCTTCATTGACTTGACCTGCGTATCGTTCGGAAGGAATGTTCTGTCTTTGGTTAAACTTGAAACGCTCGCTTCGCTTTCCGCACGAGCTGAAGAGCTTTCGATAATGCCGACGGCCAGTTCAGCTTGAGCCAGTTGAGCTTCGGTTGCGTTCACGGGACTCTCTTCTTGAGACACTTCTGCTTGGGACGAAGCTTCGAAACGTCCTGGTACATTCTGCATATTAACGCGCATATTAAAAGAATAAAGATACCGAAGAGAAGTTAGCATCTAAGCACACAGTGATAGCGAGAAGGCTTTTGCCACCGATTTCGATACATCTTGAAAATGTTGATGTTAAATTTTACACGTCACAATTAATCCACTTGAATTTTCCTGTTAATTTAACACGACAAATTTAACACGACATTTAAGACAAGACAAATATATAAACAAGTAACGCAAATAATATGTCGACAATTTATACAAAAATATAACTTGGATATATTGGTGCTACTTTAGCACTTGGAAATGGTGGATTATAAACTCAACGCAGAATAGTCCAAATAACACAACGATAATACGTTAAATTAACATACATGTATGTTAAACAAAAAAATGTCAACACGGATTGATCTCAATACGAGTACAAAATATTTTTTACCGTGTAGAAGTTCTAATTTTTTCCAGAAATATTGTATTTAAATTACATTGTAGCTCATAAATGACATTGTAAACCATTCATCTACTTGTTAATGTATCATTTTAACATGATACTAAACACTTTACCAATCTACCTTTATCTTACTGTCGAATTCAATAATGAGGTCGTTAAAGAGAACGTTTGCAAACAATAGGTGGTAAAAACATTTTATATTTAAATGTTATTTCAATTGTATTTAAATTATATTTAAAATATATTGAAATTGATCCGTGCACGAATTTTGATGTTAAATTTTTAACATACTCGTATGTTAATTTAACATATTGTCTTTGTGTTATTTGGACTATTTTGCGTTAAGTTCACAAATTCGTTATTTCCTAGTATTAAAATAACACAAATTATATATAAGATGTACATTCTTAGTTAAGACATATTTTATATGTAAAGTATACAGATAAGTTGTGTTATTTGCTGATATATTTATGTTAAATTAACACAAAAATTAGAGTGGATAAATCGGAATATGCGAAATATGTCAAATATAACGCAAACTTTTTTGCAGCTCATGAATATCAAGTTTCGATAATTGCAAATTTCGAATGTGCAATAAAACCCATATCAAGAAAAAGCACTAATACAATTGGCGAAGGAAGGTAGAAATTAACTTTATTCATAATTCGTGAGAATAACGATGAAACGACGTCGTATTTTACCCTTCGGCCTGCATAGGCATGTGACAACGCGTTTCTGCGGGATCGCGGATCGGTTGACAGCAAGCCGAGGTGACGTTGTTGTTGTCTGGAAAATGCAGCTCGATATAGACGCGCTAAACGAAGCTCGACTTTGGGTGGTACGGCCTCACCTGGCCGCAAAACCGTCAATAGCCAGTACCTGTTAACATATTCTTTCATTTTTCTTCGTTATTGAGCTCCACGTTATTGAGCGATAACAAAGTCGCTACTCTGATTAGTTTTAACGATATTATATAATTTTTACTGTTTGAGACAAAAAATTTTACAAACACATAATTATTACATTGTTCGTGGAAGAATTTTTTAGTTGCCTCCAAAAAACTCATTTTTAATTTTTTTCAACTCAAACAATGTGCGTTATTTCATGATATTAATCCATTTTGCTTACCTTGGACCTGGGTCCTCCCCGATTAGGACCCCGATGCTCTGATCTTCATCATCATCCAGTCTAGGTGTCGGTTCTATGCACATGACGCACTCCGGATTGTGATCGTCCGGATGATGAGGTGCCGCATGATCCTTTGGACCTTTCTCGTCGGTTGGTGTGTAAACCGTGACAGTGTGAACGATCGTTCTTGTCTCGTAAAAAGTTAAACCCTGATTTGGATCCACCCATGGTGGCGCGTCTTCCAGACCGGTCCAGAAGAAATCCTGGAGATGCACTCGCCGCCCTGGCAGGTGCTCGATCAGGATAATCTCGTCTTCTATATTTGAACAAATATTATAATCTTAATGCTTTTTAATTTCTTACGTGTACACACATATTACGAGATATGATACTACAATAAACGCATGATACAAAATCTATTACCGATATTACTAAAGTGGTTAAATCTTCTGTGTTAATTTTTATCCTCTTAAGCATCAATGAAATAATATAAATCAAATAATTGTGTGTTACGTGCCTTTACATACGTTATAATCTTAAATTATTGCGCTTTTACACACACATTCTCTCCGCTTCAAATGAAATGTAAATTTAACATTCTACAGAATTGAAGGGTTTCATGTCCTGTGTCGGAGGAAAGTTACATAAGCATGTTACGAGGGAAGAAGGGTAAGAAAACAGACACTATACTGTAGCTTTTCCGCGAGGCTGATGAGGCCAATGACCGGACGTCATGCGACTTATCAGCGATGTCACGACATCGCGGAGGATGAACCGATCATAATAAATACAATAATAAAGACCGGCTACAACAGAGCAAGCTAAGAGAAAGAAATCCCTTATCACGCGATCACGTGATCGGATGTCGTAAAAGTTGCACAATCCATTCATATGCGTGAGCGAAACTTATTTTCGCCTCGCGACCAAAGGACAACAATAATCGCTGTTGTTCGCTTATTCTGTACCTACCGAGCGTTTCGATAATCGGGAGGATAATGTATCCCAAAGTTCGGGGAAGTTTCGCAGCGTTGGAAACCGTGAAAAATCAGTAGAAAGCTCTATTCTCTGCGGGCAGCAAGAGTCTCGGAACGAAGTTAACTTTGGGTCGAGGACAGCTTTTCAACTGATCACTGTTTAAATTGTCGATCAATTATGACACTACGCGGAACACGTCCGCGGTTTATTCTCTTCGCGTAATTTTTTGCGTTGTCGCAACGACCTGGTTTCACGGTTCGTTTGACTTTCCGGTCCGAGACTATCATCGTCCTGGCATCGCGTACTCGGATCGTTTGCAATTTTGCAACTTTGTTTGCACGAGCTCCCGTGACTCGTCCCTGTCGGATTTTAGCAAACAGCTGAAGGAAAAAGAAACGCACGATAGTTCTACTACACGTATGCACGCGCTATCTGTGCATATGTACATTTTTTTATAAATAATTTTAACACGAAAAACGATGTAACGCATTTCCTTCCCTTTGTCATCTTTAAAAAAAGTCCATTCTCAATCATCTCATGCATACGCAGAGTTCATAGTCACGCGGCGAGTTTCAGGTATTTTTAGTACATGATGGTAGTGTTAAATCGATAGAAAACGGAGTTCCTATGGTGAGAATGAGCGCAATTGATCGCCATTAACTCCCGTGTAACGCGCTGCTCATTCCATCGCATTATCGCTGGCATTCCTGCGAATTTACAGCCAACATCGCGCTGATGCATTCCTACGACATATACGTATCGAATAATAGAGAATCTGTTCATGTAACCTCCTTCTAAAGCATGATCATGTCGCCTTCCACTGTCCGTGATAACACAACACCGACATGTAAGATTAAAAGAATCACCAAGTATCTCAATAAATTATGCTTATGGTTTATCGATTGAAAACAGCGCACTGTCTTACCACCATCACGCAGTCAGAATAGCGCTGCCGTATGCGAGCACGTAACTCTTACACACGTATACATGTGTGCTGATAATAATATTGATTATGGGCCGCACACCTGCACAATAGTGCTGAATTACTTAAGTTATGTTGCAGATTGGCGTCTAGCAAGCTAGCAATATTTGCTCCAGCTGAAACTCGAGCCGCCAGCACATTGACAACAAGGTCACGGAAGAATGCACCTTCTGCGGAAATGGGATCACGGAACGTGGAGCGCTTGTGTTTTCACGTGCACGTGTATCGCGTTATGAAAGAGCTGTCCGGAATCGATCGAGCACGTGGAACCAACCACGTATACGCGGCCTGCCGCTGCTTGATTCACACACACGCTATGTGTACGCGCGTGAAATATACCGCGAAATAAATCGGTGATGCGAAGTAAAGAAGAACTGCTGTTTAATAAAATCGTACGCGCATACATTTTAGATATGTGAGTGTGCTCATAATGAAAGAATTAATACAACATAAGTAGCAAGTAAGAGGAAGTGTTTTAGATTTTTTTTCCAACGAGACACTAATTCTGCTTGACACCGAAGTGATAAAAGTAAAGAAAAATTGCCGGATATTCGAGTGTTGGAAAAAATGTCGATTTAACCAAACGATTATAAACTTAATTGAATTAAGTATATCCTTAGGAAGTATTCCAGCTGAATTGAACATTAATTCCGAAGATTCAAGGTGATGTGTATGATACGTATATTTTATGTAGAAAATAATTTATCAGTTTAAGGCAAGTTTCTTTCATTTATGATAAAAGTAGCTATTTTAGAGATATACTAAACTATATATATTTTTCACTGACCGGCTCCTGGTGGCATGGACGCGAGCACTCTCGAGATATCCGAATTTTGCAGTAAAAAAATTGCGATTTGCACGACGGTGCTGAAAGATGCGGATAATGCTGCACGCAATACACCGCATAGTAGCATCGCGTTAAGCGCGCACCGCTATACTAAATCGACGGCACTAGGGAGTGTTCCTGTACATGGATGGATAGGTATAAATTGCCAAGGTAGGCTGGAGTATGCGCAGAAATTGTATGGACGGAAGAAGTGTGTATAACGCGCAATGAGGGACGAGTAAAATTGAAAAAGGAATCGCTCTCATTAACATGGTCATGTTTGATATTATCCCGTCGTTCTTTCCATTCAAATTACTTTGATAACGATATATTTACGATAAAATGTAAGATCTTTTTTCGATGACATTTTACAGCAATCCTTTTTACCTGCGGACGCTACGTTGATATCAATGACTACAAGACTTCTCTCTTAGTGTCACCGAATTACCTGTAGTGGTAAAATTGATAACAATGCCTTACCAAGAATGTTGTGAATAAATTAGTATTGTATTAGTAATTGTATTAGAATTGTATTAGTAACTGTATTAGTAATTGTATTAGTAATTGTATTAGTAAATGAAATAGTAATTGTATTAGTAAATGAAATAGTATTTCAAAGAACAGAACAAATCTTAACACTACCTCTTATACTATAGAAAGTTCTATTGTTTCGTCAGCAATAACGCCTCTTAAATTATATCACTTTTCAACCATTCTTGTGGTTAAAAAGCGCTTGTATTTTTCTCGAAATCAATACTAAAATGGTTCAACTTTTTCTGTGAAGGAAAATATTTACCGTTAGGTTTATTTATAGTTTTCGGACGTGTTGATTTCAAAATTATGTTTAATTTCGCAAAATTCAAAATATCGGACATAAAATGGCGAGTCTAAAAATAAAAATTTCTCAAATATTGTGTTTATTTGCGTGAAACTCAATTTTTATAAGTTTTTAAAAATACTCTGATAAAGAAATATGTTTTTACTATAACCTATAGTAATATAATAATTATAATTGCTGATAGTAACATTAAATTATTTTTTAAATTTAGTAAAATTATCAGTCTTGCAAAAACTATATATATATAAAATTGGTTGCATTAATATTTTCTTAAACGCAACTTTCACTAATATTCCTTGCTTACAATTATATCACACGAAAAATAAATTATTTTGAAACAGAAATTTAAAAACAAAAGTTAAAAAGTATATATTTAATTAAATTAAAACGAAAAATTGAAATAAATAAAATATATAAAACAATTAAAAATAAAAAATATTGTTAAGTAAAAAAGTTACTAAAAATTAAAATTTTTGAATAAAGAGAAAAAAGTAAAAAAGTTGTAAAACTGAAAAAATATATATAAATATTTAAAAAAATTTATAAAACTTTAAAATTTTAAATTTTACAATTTAAAAAATTTTTAAATTGTGAAAAAGTAAAAAAAATTAAAAAATAAGAAGGAAGCAAAATAAGAATATAAATCGGACTATGAGCCTTAACGCGACGCATTCTAATTGTTTTATAAAATAATATAGAAAATCCTAGCCGTTTTATTCTTTTACTCAACACTTTTATAATCCCCATTTTAAATTTTGTAACAAAACATTTTGTAACAAAAATTTTTATCATTAGTATCCTCGAAAACCCCAAAATATCATTCTTATTGACCTTGACAACGCCACCCAAGATCAATCTGCTAAAATCAGTAAATACAATAGATCCTTTTAAGATCTGAAACAGTTTTTTGTAAAACTTATAGTTTTCGATATATTTCACCTGTCCGATACTTTTGCCCCATCCTATATATTCATATACATATACATTGCGGAACTAAATATTTATTACATATATATATATGTAAAAATCGATTATTATTTATTTTGTGAATAAATATCAATGTATCACTTATAACATACGTCTTACTACTGCGGATGACCATATTTCACTACTTTGACCCTTTATATTTTGGGAAATATTGACTTTTGGGACTTGTTGTAATGATAACTTTTTATCAGCATGGCGAAAACTATAACATAGAGAAATTTCACCCAATTTCACCAAAAACCATTTTCCATAGGTTTTGTGCAGGGTCCTTTATGAAGAAACACACAAATGAATGTGAAAAAGAGAACATTGAAACAACTTCTGTTTCTGAAGAGGCATTGATTATATTACGTGCTATTCAACCGGAAGACGAAAATCTTGAAAGCTTGTGGAAAGAAACATTTGCAGAAAGAAATAGAGGATCTGTAATTAAAAGATTATTATGATGAATATCCTATTCTAAAAACTGCGATTGGTACTAAACTTGTAAGAGTATATGACATTTTAATGTTCTATACCTAAACTTAAAAATACAATGTTACTCAATGTCAGAGGTTACAGTTACAGATTGATTTTCAAATAGCAACAGGAAGAGATACATTAATATTCCATAAAAAGTGGCCTGAAATAGCTCCGTATACTACTTCTTGCTGAGAAAACAGAAATATGTCCCTAATTGTGCAAAGTAAAAAATGGTATATATAAATAATTTTTGAATACCATAAATAAATCTTTTTTGTACAAAACATACTATTATATTTTCAAATTGTGCACAAATATGAGGTATGTAAAAATAGAAGAAATTTAGCATAATTTATATATTATTTGCAGATTATTACCAGTTGAAACATTGAGTCTTCTTATATTATCTTATTTATTTAAATCTAGTAACATAAAAACAGGCAAAAAGAAAAGATGGAAATCATCCAAAGTAGAAGTTGCTGAAAGTTTTATTTTTCGAGTTTCTGTAAGCTGATATATATATATATATATATATATATATATATATATATATATATATATATATA